>NW_006984157.1:8586-10441 GCF_000164805.1 Carlito syrichta | reverse complement strand
CACATCAATCCAACTTGACCAGCATTTACTGAGGGTCTCTCCTCAGTCAAGAATCTTGTCAGGAGTTGAAAACAAAAATACTCACAAGACTGACTTTGTCCTTAAGGTAATCACATGGGTAGATAATATACTGTGATCAATTCTAGTATTATCCTTGAAGGCAGGAGCTATTGGAGTCATCTTTGCATTTCTAGCATCTAGCATACAATAGACACTTCTGGAATACTTTTGGAGTGAATTAACAAATAAACAAATTAATGGATGCTGCACTGAATATGGATGGAGACAACTCTGGAGTGACAGACAACAAGGAAGTGATAAATTCGGTCATGAAGAGATAGCCTATTCTGCAGCCCCATTCCCCAACACCAAGACTATAGCAGTACAACACATGCAAAGGGCTACTTTTTACTGACATTCGTAAACTATATTTAGTTAGTTGGCAGATGGATAACTTCATGGTTTTCTGGAAAGAGCATGAACTGTGAGGCCAGAAAACCCTATATTAAAAACCCAAGTCTACCATTTATTAACTAAATGAACATGGACAAATTAATCTTTCTGACCCTTAGCCTTCTCATTTATAAACTGGAAATAATCCTACCTAGCTTCTAGGCTAGCCAGGAGTGTTATGAATCATTCATTTATCCAACAAATAGGGAGCAATTCGTGGATGCATGACACTGCTGATACTGTGTTAATGACTGAATAATCCATGTACACAGTTGAACCCAGTGGTTAGAACCCAGTAGGGATTCATGTATGAAACACCTTGGGTTATTAACATTTTTTCATAGCAGGATAACACTTCTTCTCCCCTTCAGTCAAGGAGAATTAAGCAAGAATGATTGGAAACTCCCACCAGTATGACATGAGTGGAAGGGGGCTTCATTATGAAGGTGAAAAAGAGTAGAGTGATAAACCCATGCCTGAATCAGTTACTCAGAGAGATTCTGACTCTCATTAGTGGATTCAACAGGACTTTTGGCAGAAGTCTCATGCTCTGTCAAAGTCTCACGCTCTGCCTGGTGTAAGATGTGTGTGTGTGTGTGTGTGTGTGTGTGTGTTTTCCAAAAATAGCAGGAGGATCAAAGGAAAAAAATCAAGAAAAGTGCAACCAGGAGTAGATGATTATCTTCCCTACTCCCCACATAGCTTTCAGACTTGAAGCTCTCTGTTTCCTTCACCTGGCTGAGGAGGCAAGGGCTTCTTTCACTCACTACTGAGCCAGGGAGACTGTGAATACCAACAGAAAAAGCCACTTGCTGATTTTGGTTGAGGCAGGAAGTGGTGAGAATAAGAAGGGAGGTGGGAACATTTTTAGAGGAAAAGAGTTAGCAATTAGAAGTTCTGGATGGGGAGAGAGAATGGAGAGGTGGGGGCCAAAAGGAGTCCCTACCGGCAGAGGGAAGTCCTCCCACAGGACATCCTGAAGGTTGGTTGGTGAGACCTTCCTCTGTGCTGTGAATGAGACAAGATAGACAGACTAGAAGTACAATGTCTGATTTTTTCTAACTGGTATTATCAGTTTGGATGAATTACAGCAGTAATTGAATAAGTCTGTTTGAAACTTCTATGTAGATGACTGCATGTGTATGCATGTGCTTCAGAAAATGTGAAATAGTCATAACATTGAGGAAAAGAGTTTCCATATTCAGAGAGATATGTTCAGAGAGGATATACAACTATGAGGAGACCCATGCACAGATACTTCCCAGTGTACATGCTCCTGTGGACTTACCACAGCCAGCATTGTGCTCTGGCCTATGCCTCACAGCCCCAAAATGCACTTCCCATCTCACTCCTCCACTTTTCTACAGGCTGCTCCTTCTGTCTTAAACAGTTTGCTAACCCC
>NW_006984157.1:6317-7796 GCF_000164805.1 Carlito syrichta | reverse complement strand
TCTCACGGCACAACTACAGCTGCTAACCAAGAGCTAGCCTCTGAGTGGTTCACAAGGAGCAGCATGTCTAATGGGAACACACCCCCAGCTCCTCCAAGGGCAAAAACTCAACCAGTTTCCTGCATGATGTCATCATTTCAAAATGAGTTTTAAAGCTATTTGTTTTTTAAACAGCTGGTTCAAAGCATGTACTTTCATCAAAATGTTAAATTGCAAAGCAATATTAGCATTTCACATCTGATAAATGCAGATGGTGGGATCAGGCCATAGTTGCAGACAGCAATTTGACTTGCTGTGGTCATCAGTGCTACTGAGACAACAGAGAAGCCAGACAAACCTGGGGCAGAGATGCTGTGATGGAGGTGGAGGGAGGAGCAGTATTCTTTTTGGTGTTGTTTTTTTCCCCCCCAGACCTTAGGACAAAGATCCCCATGGAAGTTTCTGGAAGATTTTTGTGAGATGGTTATGCATTCACATAGAACTGTAGGACTTTGGGCAAATTACCTGACAAGACAGAACTTTAGTTTCCTCCCATTGAAAGTGGTGATTATGATACCTACCTTAAAAGTTGTTATGAGAATTCAAGAGAATATCCATAAGTACTTAGCACAGTGACTGGAATAGCAAGGATATGGTATAAACAGTGATATTAATAGTAGTGTAGTATTTGCTTTGAAAAATGGTTTCTTTCGGTAGCCTGGCAACTAAATCCAATCACAGGAAAGATAGAAAAGAGGCAGAGGCAAGATAAAAATATTGACAGGGCCAAGGTAATTAAATCTCATTTTATTAAATAAATGAAAAGGTGCAGATGGCCTGATCTAGTGCCTTCTTCTATATGGGCAGTCATAGCCAATAGATGAGAAAAGCTTTTATTTGGGAATTCTGGGAAAGTCTCACACTTGTGAAGTGAGAGGGATGTGAAAAGGATGTGAAGCCTAAGGCTACCCACAGGCGGGAAAGCCGAGGAGTGAGCTAAGACACAGAGAGAATGGGGTGAGGGTCATCATTTGAGTCCTGCCTCAAGCCAACTTCCTAGCCAGTCCTCTAACAGACTTTCAGTTCTGTTAGTAACTTCCCTTTTCTGCTCCAGTCACTTTGAATAGGAAATTGTGCCACTTAAACTCCCTTATTGCCCCATTGTGCCTTCTTTCGTTTCTCTGTAACTTTCTCTGTGGTTTTTCTGATTAGTTTTTGTCTCTTAAAAACAATTCATAGTCCGAGCTCGGTGGCTCAGCCTGTAATTCCAGCACTTTGGGAGACCAAGACGAGTGGATTGGCTGAGTCCACGAGTTCGAAACCCACCCGGGAAAACTGGCGAGATCTTGTCTCTACAATAAGTCAAAAATTAGATGGGCGTGGTAGTGCACGCCTGCAGTTCCGGTTACTTGGAAGGCTGAGGCGGAAGGATCGCCAGAACCCAGCAGGTCAAGGCTGCGGTGGTTGGGAGCTTACCACTGCACTCCAGTCTGAGCAACA
>NW_006984157.1:0-5945 GCF_000164805.1 Carlito syrichta | reverse complement strand
TGTCAAAACTCATAGAATGTGCAACACTGAGAGTAGACCCTAATGTAAATATGGACCTTAGTCAATAATGTAATAATGGATCCTCAGTTATAGCAAATATACCACATTAATGCAAAATTTTAGTAATATGGGAAAGGTGGGGAGAGTGAGGAATATAGAAACACTTTATTTTCTGCTAATTTTTCTGTGAAAGTTTTGTTTCTATTTCTAACTAAACCTAAAACTTCTCCAAAAAACTTTAATAAAAATAAATGAGTAAATAAATAGCAGTGTAAACTAGCAAAAACAATGTTAATATAATTTTTTACCAGTTATTATTTTCTTAGAATGGATTTCTAAAGATGGAATTACTGAAACAGAAATTAAGATATTTTAGACTTACTGCCAATAAGTTCTCTTCAGGAAAATGCTATGACTTTACATACTCACCACCACTGTATGAGAGTGTCTCTCATTCATTATATTCTTGTCAACACTGAATGTTCTTAAGTTTTTAACTCTTTGAAAATTTAATAGGAAAAACATAATACCTAATTTTAATTAGCCTGCCTTTGATTATTAACTATAAAAATTAAAATTACGACACATGTAAATGATACAGAATAGAAAACTCAGAAACAGAGTTATTGAAAAAAATGGACAAACTAGTGGGGGAAAAAATAATAATTCCTGAGAACAAAGGAAAACAAAGTGAGGTCCACACCTCCTACCTTCTAGTGGTCCTCAAATGTAAGTGTGCATCCTAATCACCTGGGCTTTGTAAAATACAGATTACCAGCCCCAATGTCTGATTCATAGGTGTGGAATAGAGCTCAAGACTTTTGCATTTCTAATCAACTCTCAGGTTCTCCAGAGACCACAGTTGGAGAATAATTCCATTGTTCAATAAGCTCCAGATCAATGAATGGGGCAAGTGAGAAAAAAAAATCAGATTCTACATCTCTCTCAGTCCTTGACACATGTAATATGTGCATATCATGCATATGTTACATTATCACATTAGAGAATGTATTTTTTTCAAGTGCTTATAACATAACTACAGATCTTAAGTGTATACTTGGCATGAAGTCCACGTTCTTCCATAAAGGTAACCTCAACATATCTTAAAATGTAGGAAAAGCAAAAACAAGTTTTCTTACCAAAATGCAATAAAGCTAAAAATAAGTAGAAACAAATGAACAGTAACTTCTCACCCACCTGGAAAATATACTGCTCTCTTTCTCAAATACTTATTATGCCAAAACAACAATAATGAGACACTGTACACTAAAATGTATGTGTTGAAGCTAAAGTTGTCCTAGGAAAAATAATTTATCATTTGAAATTGTCTCATTAATCAGCTAAAAAGAGTGAAATAAAATAAATTAACCTCAAAACTCAAGAATTTCAGGGGGAATCAAGCTCAAAGCAGAAGGACAGAATAAATATAAAACATGAAACTGAATTTAAACTAGAAAGCCTAAAACTAGTAAAATTGATTAATTGATTCAAGAGATTTTAAAAAGTAAGGTAAGACAAGTCATAATCTACTTTCATCAAAGAGGGAAAAAGGGTGGGAAAATACAAAATACCCAAAGTTAGGTGAAAAAAAAAAAGTCCAGATAACTACAGATGCAATGAGAAAATTTTAAAGTATTAAAAAATGCTTTGTAAAACTGTGTAGATAATTTTAAAACTTTGATTATATGGTTAATTATTCTAGAAAAAAAATTTATGTCAAGAAGCGATATAAAATAGGCCATGAGCTGATCATGAAGGAGCTTCTCCTGAAAGGACACAGGCCCAAGGAGCCTATACAGGCCAAACCATCAAAGAATAGATGATACAGAAATTACTTAAATTGTTTCAGAACTCAAAGAAAAAAGAGTTGCTTATGATGCTTTTATTGTTTCTATAAAGCCAACAAAGAACTGTAGCAAAATCTATCAAAATTATACTAAAAATAAAACTACAAACTTCATTTTGTTAATAAATTCCAAACAAAATATTAACAAGTAGAATCCATCAATACCAGTGGGTCATTATCATCACTGATATATAACATCTGTTCAAGCCAGTACAGTAAACCAAAACAAGAGGAGTAAGTATTGGAAAGGAGCAAGCAAAATTGCCATTATTTGCAGATGAAATGATTACATGCCAGAGAAAACCCAAAACGATAAACCAAGAAAACTCTTAGAAAGTGTATGAAACAGTGGTAATATGGCCCTACCTCCAAAATAAATATACAAAAAAGTAATCACTTTCTTTTATAGTAACAATAACCAGTAAGGCAATATAATGAATATAATAATTTTTATATAATAACCAATAAGACTTGCTACATAGAGAGAACAACAACATTCTATTGATCGGTGGTAAAGGAGATTTGAGAAAATGGAGAACTGTACCTTTTAGATATGCTGTTTTAACTTTATGAAGTGGGAAGAAAGTGATTGTTGATTTTTAAGCTGTAAGACGACTACAGAAACTGTATATAGTTTTAAAAGATGTTAAGTTCTTTGGGGGAGCCAAAACTGGTTGTCTGTGCCTGTGGGTTCGAGACCCGCCTGGGCAGGCGAGACCTCATCTCTACAATAATCAAAAAAATTACCACACCCGTAATTCTGGCTACTCGGAAGACTGAGGTGGAAGGATCGCCGGAGCCCAGCAGGTCGAGGCTGCGGTGGCCGGGAGTGGCCACTTCACTCCAGCCTGGGTGACAGAGTGAGACTCCAATTCAAAAAGAAAAAGAAAAAAAGAATTTAGTTCCCAAGACCCATCACCACCACCACTACCACTGTAGCAGAAATCTAGATCCCTGGCCAGGATAGAAAATGAGGGAGCACCAGGTATATTTGAGAGCTAGGGTGGCATTCAAGGGAGTTAAATAAACATTTACCTAACTGGATGCAGAATTGTGATCAGTCCCCAGAGATATGGCAGGGAGAACTGTATCCTCCAGGCAGGAGATGGAAGATTCATCTCTAGGGAGTGTGACTGGAACAAGATAAATGGCCTAAGCATCCTACAAGAAATTCAGTTTTCAAACCTCACTCTCAGGTGCAGAGCTTCTAATCAACATACTTTTCTAGTCCTAGAACAGTGTTCTATCTCCCCACCACCTTTCTCCCACACAGTTCCCACCAGCTCCCTGCTTTGGAATCATGGACAATGCCCAGGAGGCTGGTTTGTGTACCTTGGGAGCCTCCCTGGTCCCCTCCACACACCCACTCCCAGTCTGGTAGCAGGCAGCTGCAAAATTTACAACTGCACTTCCAGCCTTGGCCTCTGCCCTTGAAGGTGCGGGATGAGCTTGACCATGCAGTTTGTCAGGCTGCTTCACAGAGAGTTCCCTACCACCTCCCACTTCACTGCTGAGCCTACCTAGAACCCCCAAAGACTGAGAAGCCAAGAAAAGCTGTGGCAGGCAGTACCGCAGCAGGCAGGATGGCATGGTGGCTATACATGCGTACTTTTGGAATGCTGGATCCAAATTTCAGCATTGCCCTCCCAAGTTATGAAACCTTAGACAAGTCATTCAACTTTTAGAGCCTCTGTTTCCCAACTATAAAACTGAGAAAATAATAGTATTATTCCCCTCGGGCTGGTGGTTGTGAGAATTACATGATGTTTGCCCTCAGCCCAGTGTCTGACCTATGTCAAGGCAAAATGTGTCTTATTAAAATGATCAAAATCAAAATCTTAAGATATGCAATCAGACCAAAGCCACTATTCAAGTGGTATTGTGTGTGTGTGATTTTCAATTAGTTTTCTCTAGTGAATTTATTGGCTATTTGTATATCGTGTTTTATGAGGGGTTTGTCCAGGTCAGTGCTCAATTTTAAAATTAAGTTACTTTATTTTTATTACTGACTTGCAAGGATTTTTTAATATATTCTGGATATAAATACTTTGTCAGTTGTATTTATTGTGAACATTTTCTTCATGCAGCTTGTCAGTAATGTATATTTTACATTTTCATTTTTAATGATTTTTTTGAATAGTCAAAGCTTTCGATTTTGAGGAAATTTATTTACTAGTTTTTGTGTGATTTTTGTTTGGGAGACCTATATGAGAAATATTCACAAGATAAAAAAGATTACCTTCTACTATTATAGAGTGTGTATGTGTTTGTCTTTCGGAGTGGGATGACTGTGGGAGGCTGAGGGGTACATGATGCAGCTGCCCGCAGTGAAAAGGGAGGGTGTCTGACTTCCGAAGTGGTAGGCTCCACCTCTCCCACCGGACCAGACAGTGTGCTGTAATCGAGCGGCCAGGCGGCCCAGTCGTTCCCACGGTCGCATTTGTCATCCCGCGAGATGCCCTCGTGAAGAAGAGGGTCAGATGTCAGCTAGGACGGCGGGAGAGGTCAGGAGCTCCGTGCCAGTGGCCTCACCCCAGGTGGCTGGGGCAAGTGGGCATCTGGCAGGAGAGGGTTGGAGACTATCGTGGGGCTGCGAGTGGGTGTGGGAGAGCCGGGCGGAAGCCAATGGGGAATCGCTGTCACAGGGTCCTGAGCCATGGAATGTCAGCCACACCAAGCGTTCAAGGGGGAGAGCCCAATCCAGGGCGATTGGCATTTCACAGAGGTCCGGGACCGACAACTGGGTATGCAGAATGCCCGGATCGCCGGGACCCCATGAAGTGGGAGACCCCACAAGGCCCCAGGACAGCCAGTTGGGCTCCCGCTGACCTGGGCTCCCCTTAGCGCCCAGGCTGTCGCGGGAGCGTGAGCCAGGGTGCCGACATTCCCAGCGATCGCAGGCTCAGGAGGCCCTGGGGCTGAGGGAGACGCGTGGGGCGCGGGTGAGCAGCAGGATCCAGGACGCCTGTCTCCTGGGGGGACCTGCTGACAGGTATCCTGCGGGCTTGAGGTGCATGGAACCAAATCGGCTCTTGAGGGAGCACATCGTGGCCGCGCCACCACCTGGGCCCTCCTGGGCGCGCAGGCTAAGGATCCGCCTGGGACTTGGCAGCTAAGCAGGGTCGCTGCAGTTTGGCGCTTGGATGGGAGACCTTCCGCCTGGGGAGCGCCGCCCTCCTCCAGGTTCTCCCTGGCTCTTGGACTCTGGCTCCGCCACTTATTTTGTCGCCGACGTGGAAAACGACACCCGGGACCCCTCTACAGTCCGTCGCCTGCGCCACAGACTGCGAAGCTAAGCAAGGTCGCCGGCGGTTAGCGCTTGGATGGGAGACCGACCACCTCGGGAATGACGCCCTCCGCCAGCTTCTCGGGGGCTTTTGGACTCTGCCTCTGCCACTGCTTTTCCCTCCGCCCTGGAAAAGACCGCCCGGAGCTCCCTTCTACTCGCTCCCCAGTGCCCCCAGCCAGCATCAGGAGGTCAGGTGCATGGGGTTACTGTACGTAGGAAGATCCCGCGTCAGCGAGCAGGAGGCTCGGAGGGGCTCACGGCGTGTCTCGCTGTGCGACAATCCCCAGCGGCCGTTATTCTCTCCGGTCCCCGCCCTCCCATGGGACCGAAGGCTCCGGATTCGGGGGTGGAGCGGTTCGGGATTTCCCAGGCAGCCTGAGAAACCCAGAAGCGGCGCTGCCTTCGGAACCCCCAGAGCTCCCCCACCTCCCTCCTGGGAAACGCCGCCTTGGGCTCCCATGATGCCTCTCGAAGTGCCAGCTCCACGATAGATGGGCGACGGGACCGACGACCCCTAGGGTCACTCTACCCCTGATTAGGCCAGATCTTTTCGGATCTAAGCAGCGTGGCGTGATTATGGATCCGGTGAGTCTTGGGACAGGAGGCCATTGCAGGGGAGGGCGGCTTACCTTAGGCTTCCTTGACTCCTTCTGCCCCAGTGCAGGCACCTAGGCCGCGCCTGATCTGTGCTCCCACTAGCGTCCCCGCTTCGCTAGAGGGTGTTCGGATTTCAGGACAGTAACACGCATCAGCGTCTCAGGAGGACTTGGGTCTCGGGAGGAAGCTTAGGGTCGCGGGTCGGCGGCAATA
>NW_006984156.1:0-760 GCF_000164805.1 Carlito syrichta | reverse complement strand
GCACTGTAGTTTTCCAAGTAAAAATCTGTCTACTTGGAAGACTGTCGTAGAAGGATCGCAGGAGCCCCCCCACCAAGTCAATACTGGGGTGAACGTGATTTGTGTCATTGCACTCCACCCAAAGCAAAAAAGAGAGAGTTCATCATTTAACTATATATATATATATACATATATATATATATATATATGTATATATATATATATATATGTATATATATATATATATATTTGAGTTGTAGTCTCACCTCTTTGCCCTGGGTGGAGTGCAATGGCACCCTCACGGTCACCCCAGTATTGACCTGCTGGGTGGGCTCCTGCGATCCTTCTACCTCAGTCTTCCAAGTAGACAGATTTTTACTTGGAAAACTACAGTGCACTTATTTATTTATTTACTTATTTATTGTAGAGACAATGTCTCGCCAAGTTACCTAGGCTGGTCTCAAAACCATGGGCTCAGGGAATCCACTCGCCTCGACCTCCAAATGCTGGAATGACAGGCTGAGATACCAAGCCAGGCCCAAAAATATATTTTTTTATTGTCAGTTTTTGGAGTAGAAAGAGATCAAGTTACTAGTTTCAAGGTAATTCTCTCACTATTTGTTTATTTATGTACTATTTGTTTTTGTGCGGGATATTTTCTATGATGATTGTAGAAGATGTGCTGAAAAGCATGTACTTTGGACTAAGATAGACTGAGTTACTAGACTAAAAGAGATTTCATTCATTAAGATAGATTATCATACACAGTGGATTTAGAGAG
>NW_006984155.1:0-619 GCF_000164805.1 Carlito syrichta | reverse complement strand
CATTAAGATATTGCATCAAAAGGAACAAAAATACAGCCATAAGCAATTAGATGGACACGTCCTCCTACTACAGAAACATATTCAGCAGAGTTCGAAATGCACTTGTCTAATAACCGGGGACAAAGCAGACTTACATAGGACTGGCGTGCTTGCAGCCCAGCTAATTGTCCCTTGCCTCTGCGCTCAGGTCTGCACTGGCTTATGCCCTTACTCTATTTATAGGCTTGATGAGTAAACTTAGCTTCTCCTTAATGTATAAAGACTAAAAACACAAGGGGATCTGATCTGGCAAGGTCAGCATTCCAGAGACTTTACACATCCCCAGGGAAACCCTGTTCCAACAGCCCGGAGGAGTTCCCAAGTATTTCAGTCTGTAGTGTTCTCTCCTGCCCTCCCTTTGGGCTGGCACTGCCCACCACCATGGCCCAAACAATTCTCATCTCTATCAGCAAAATCATTACAGCCTGTGCAATATTACCAGTAGTAATTACAAAACTCATGCTTCGCTCATTATATGTCAGGTACTTTGCTAAGAGAGTTAAACATATTACATCATTTAATCTTCACAGCATCTTCATAGCATCTTTATCCTAGTTTACAGAGGGGGAAACTGAGTATT
>NW_006984154.1:0-958 GCF_000164805.1 Carlito syrichta | reverse complement strand
CCACCAAGCCCAGCCAGTGTGTAATTTTTTTTTTGGTTTCTTCCATGTATTAGATTAATTACATGTATGCAGGTTAATGTTTTTTCATCAAGTTTTGGAGGGCTATGATTTCTTAAAAGAATTTGACTACACTTTTTTCTTTCCCTTCCCCAACCATGCAATGTGAAGTTTAGAAAATCCTTTGCAATTTCTTTTGACAACACCAGTAGGTTTCAGGGGCATTGCTGTCTCATTCAACAGCAACAAGACATGTGACCATTCTCCTGGCTTTGCTCTGGCTGAGTCTCCAGGTTGGAGACTGGGAAAACTCCAAGGCAGGAACCCTATAAACTCCTATTGTTTTTACCTGTACTTCCTCAATTTTTCAATTATAAATAACTTTCAATTTTTCCCATGACTTCGGTGCATTTCCAAATGCTAACATAGCTATTATTGTCATTTCTATGTGGTTTTATAGTTGCTTTTTGCAGAAGGAGATTTGCCTCTCTCCTCATCTGCCCATACATGAAAATTGTGCAAGGTATTCTACACATATTCACCAACAACTTAATTGAGAATGACTTCGCCATCAGATAACATTAAAATGCAATGTAAAAAAAAAAAGGGATCATGGATCATTGGACACCTCTTTCATTTTAGACCTTCTCTGAAAATTTTATAGGAAGTGAAATGAATCATCTGTCTTCCCTGATACTAAAAATGACAATATCATTGGTTCAGGATATATAAGAACATTATCGATATGCATTTTATCTACCTGTTCTATTTTTTACCCTTCACAGTAACAAAAGTGAGATGGTTGAGATGGTCATACCTGTACATTAAGACTTTAATTAACTGACAGACTAAGAAAATATGTGAAGTATTTTTTAGTCAGCCATGGCTTGATGAAGAAAAGACTAGTTATACTCATTTAGAAATTATGAATCTGCTTTCTTTTTTGTTTGTTTGTTTTTTT
>NW_006984153.1:0-839 GCF_000164805.1 Carlito syrichta | reverse complement strand
TCCCTCCTGTCCAAGGAGAAAGGCCCTTGTCGCCTCCAGCTGGATCTGCTGCCTTCTTCAAAGCCCATCAGCACCTCTGCCCACACTTTTCAGAGACCTTTCCTGACCACAGTATCAACTCTCTGTTCCTCCTCTTATAGACCCTGCACGACCCATGTGCATGGCCCCTATAAGGCTAAGTACTATAATTTCCAGGCTTCGCTCAGACTAAACCTTTTTAAAAGGTCAGAAGTCAAAACCTGTTAAAATCATCTCTTTTCTATTCTGTCACATTTCCATGTGAGACTGGGTCCATGGAGACTGCAACAGAACATCTTCTATGGAAAAAAACTTGAAGTCCAAGTCCAGAACATTCATGGCAGAGTGAAGTCATCAGGCTTTCTAGGAAAACTTGTATTAACTTTCTAAAGAAACCCACCCAGATTCCAGAGTGGAGAAACACACTCAGCATGAAGATGTCTATAAAGTCCTTCATTTTTCTACTCAGAATCTAAGATCATAAAATCTATGATCATTTCACCATGTCAGCAATGCCTACAATCCTAATGCTTCTCAGAACCCTGCCAAGAATGCATCTGAATGCAACATGAGTCATGAGCAGCTCAGGGACTCTCTGAGACAGCAAGTGTGGGGTGACAAGGAGAGTCCTTGACCACTGGAGTGAAGTCAACCCAAGGCTTGAAATCCTGTTCTGCCATTCAGGAAAACATGGACCTTGGCAGTCGAAAATGGGGTCAATACCCACAGGGGTGTGCTCATAGGAGGCACCAAGGAAACATTCGAGTCAATCCTTCCCCCACATTTGTTCCCTCCTTTTTTTCCCCCCACTCCAGGACTTA
>NW_006984152.1:0-788 GCF_000164805.1 Carlito syrichta | reverse complement strand
TTGCGAAAACCAAAAAGAAACGTCCCTGAAACCAAAGAGAAACTTCCAGCAGAATAGAACTATGACGATCTAGTAAGGAAGAAGGGGCAAAACCCAAGCTCAGTGAGTTTGCTTTGACACAGTTGTATAACTTGGGGGGCAGACAGACGATGAAGGAAGTAGCTAGCAGAAGCAAAACAAAAAACAAGATGCAGTTTCTTTTCCTGGTACAGAGCACAGGAATTGTAGCATTTATATTCACACCAGTGGATTCTCTGAGCGGTGTATTCATTTTTCTAGTAAGATGAATTTTCAGCAATGAGCACTCTGAGGGAAGGCCACCGAGACAAGGGTAACAGTCTGCATCTACAACAACTTCAAATGTCTCCAGATCTTGCCAAATGTTTTATGGAGTGCAAAATCTCCCACCCTAAGGAAAAAAAAGTGGGACAGCAGTAAGGAGATTCTTGAGAATGGAGCTTATTAGGATCCTCTCTTTGGATATAGACGCATCACCCTTAGCACTAGACTGTCCAATAATTGCTAGCTGTGTGATTTTTAGGCACATTTCACCACATCTCTGTGACTTAGTTTATTATCTGTAAAATGGCAATAGTAAGAGTAACTCCCTCCTAGAGTTTGTGATAATTAACAAGAGCTTATGATCGTGCCTGTCTCATAAATGCGATGACTGTCTTTTGTCATGGCAGCAGTGGTACTTGAAGCAGTAGTAGAATCCTAAAACTCTTCATGTTGTTTCTGATTCTGAATGTGCAATGACCAAGGCTGAGCTAAACTTGACCACGCAA
>NW_006984151.1:0-1331 GCF_000164805.1 Carlito syrichta | reverse complement strand
TTTTTTTTTTTTTACTTTGTTTGAGGTCCTTGTAGGCCTTGGATGTTAGGCTATTGTCAGATACACAATTTGCAAATATTTTTTGCCCATTCTGTGGGTTGTCTCTCTGCTCTTAGTGGTTTCTTTTGCTGTGCAAAAAGTTTTTAAGCTTGATGAGGTTCCAACTGTCTATTTTAGCTTTTGTGGCATTCCATTTTGAGGATTTGGTCATGAATTCATTGCTTATTTCAATGTCCAGAACTGTGCTTCCTACATTTTTTCCCTAGAGTTCTTGTAGTATGAGGTTTAACTTTTAAGCCCTGATCCATTTTGAGTTGATTTTTGTATATGGATATAGGGAGTTTCATTCTTCTGCATGAGTTTAGCCAGTTTTTGCAGCACTATTTGCTAAATATGGCCTCCTTTCCCCAATAATTATCGATGGCTTTGACAAAGATGAGTTGGTTGAAGACCATGGTTTTACTTCCTGAATCTCTGTCCTGTTCCATTGATCTATGTGCCTGTTTCTGTATCAGTACCATGCCTTCTTGGTTACTGTAGCTTTGTAATAAAGTTCTAAGTCTGGAAGTGTGATACCTCCCACTTTTTTCCCTTTGCTGAGGAATGTTCTGGTTATTTGTGCTCTTTTTTATTTCTTCATGAATTTTGCATTGTCATTTGGGGGTCTGTGAAAAAAAGATGTTGGTAATTTGATGGGTATTACATTAAATCTGTAGATTGCTTTGAGTAGGATGGACATCTTGACAATACTGATCCATTTGTTTATGGCATTCTTGATTTCTTGAAGCAGTGTTTTGTATTTCTCATTGTATAGTTCTTTTACTTCTCTGGTTAGAAAGATGCCAAGATATTACTTTTCTTTGGTGCCTTTGTGAATGGGATTGTGTTTTTTATTTGGTTTTCTGCCTGCTTCTTGCTGGTGCATAAAAATGCAACTGTCTTATGCACATTGATGTTACAACCTGAAACTATACCGAAGTTTATTAGTATGAGAAGGTTTTTGACAGACTCCCTGGCGTTTTCATTTTTTATTGATTTCTTTATTTTAGATTCAAGGGGTACAGGTGCATGTTCGTTAGGTGGACATATTGTGTAGTGGCAGCAATTGATTATCAGATGGTCCATTCCCAAGATAGCGAACATTGTACCCAGTAGGTAATGTCTGAATTCTAATCTTCATCACCACCTCCCCGCTTATTGGTATTCCCAGTATCTATTATTATTATTATTAAGTTTTTGTTTTTAATATGTGGGGTACTACTCAAGGTTAGGTATACAAATGTTCACTATGTAGGTACCCTTTTTGATGAGATGTGCTCACCCCCTCCTCT
>NW_006984150.1:0-1041 GCF_000164805.1 Carlito syrichta | reverse complement strand
TAGATCTTAGAAGTACCCCTGCTTGGGTAAATTGTGTGGAGATGTACATACATTTTCAGTAATTCTTTCATGACTTATCCCTTTCCAATATGGGCTAGTGATTTGTTCAGGAAAAGAAAAATGCAAGGCTGGACGCAGTAGCTCACGCCTGTAATCCCAGCACTTTGGGAGGCCAAGGTAAGAGAACTGCCTGAGCCCATGGGTTCAAGACCAGCCTGGGTAACTCATCTCTACAATAAATACAAAAAATTAGCTGTGCATGGTGACGCACACCTCCTGTAGTCCCAGCTACTGGGAAGGCTGAGGTGGAAGGACCGCCTGAGCCCAGCAGGTCGAAGCTGTGGTGGACATGAGCGTGCCACTGCACTCCAGTCTGGGCGACAGAGTGAGAGTCTAACTCAAAAAAAAAAGAAAAAAATATAGAGGTCAGAATTTTCCCCATATGTTCTGCAGATCACCAAGTAATGTGTACATCACATTGATATTACCCAAATATGTAAAATACCAAATTACTAAAATAATATTTATCAATTTTCTTTAATAAGAAATTCCTTAAAACTTTTACTATGCTGATGTGTACTACACAGAAATTTTTAGATTTTTCTAGTGATAAAAAACTTTATTTTATTCACAGAACATATAATAAAAAAGATGTATCAGAATACCTTGGAATATGCTAAATTATCCAGTTATTTCTTTATTGAAATAATTAATGACTTCATCAGAATTCTCATGAAAGTTGATATAATGCTTAAATGGGAAGTTTTGATTATTTGGGCCTAATATTATAGAAATAAATTATCAGAGAAATGAAGTTATCATTCCTCTTTTTCAGTTGTGACAGGAGGTGAACTGTACATTAAAGAAGTAATCTACTTCCTCATTTTTTAGAAGACAGGAAGAGCTACTTAAAGCCATGGAGTTCAGTCCTATGTATTTGTTTCATCCTTTTGACACAAACTGTTCATAACAAACCAAGTTCAGTTTGTGTGTGAACAGGCAATACAAGCAACAGGAACTCCATTATAGTTAAATCACTGA
>NW_006984149.1:0-858 GCF_000164805.1 Carlito syrichta | reverse complement strand
GTAGATACCAGAAAATATTTTAGGACATCAGGCATATATAAAGTTTCTCTAGTTTCCTATTATCCTATTGGTTTTACTTTTATTTTCTTTTTGCTCTATCTGGATCAGTTTATCTACAAGGGTTGAATTAGTTATTTTTTTCTGTATAACAAATTACACAAACTCAGCAGCTTAAAATATCTTACATGTATTCTGTCACAGTTTCTGTTGATCAGAAACCTACACATGGTTTAACTGGGCTCTCTTCTCAGTATCTCACAAAGCTGCCATGAAGGTATTGTCCAGGGCTGAAGTCTCATCAAAAAGCTGGACTACAAAGGGATATATTTCCAAGGGCACATGGCAGAATCCAGTTCCTTTTGAGTTGCCAGACTGAAGATCTCAATTCAAAGCGGACTTTTGCCTTATAGCTTCCCTCAGTTCCTTGCCATATGGCAGCTTGCTTCATCAAAGTGTGCAAGTCAAGTAAGTCAATAAAGAGATTCTGCTAGCAAGAGGGAACTCATAGCTTTAAGTGACCTAAACACAGAAGAGATATCTATTCAATGTTGTTGCACTGTACTTGCTAGAAACAAATTGCTTTGGAACAGATATTCCAGTGGGAAGCATAGATAGTAAGGCTGTGAGAAAATAAGTAATTGGCATAGTTAGTTGTAGCTATAAGTGTTATGAAGGCAAGACAAGTAATTTGATATATATGAAAATGCCACTTTTGATGAATGTGAGGTAAGATACTCTGAAAAGTTGAAATTAGTGCAGACATGAATATCTGGGAGTAGGGCATTACAGGCAGGGGGAAAAACAAACATGAAGTTCCTGGCATGGGAGTTAGCCTGTGTTTTAGAAATAGGAAGAAGT
>NW_006984148.1:0-942 GCF_000164805.1 Carlito syrichta | reverse complement strand
TTTTTCAATCCTTCCTGGTGTGAACTCATCGTTCCCGTTCTTGTGCCTCACTCTCCTCACAGGCCCCGGAGTCTGACAGAGCAGAGGTGATCTGTGAGCTTCTGGGAACACTTATCTTCAGTCTGGAAGTGGTGTGGGGCAAAGGCTCTTTTACCCATGGATCGAGCTCTACACCTAAGAGTGGGAAACGTGAGCTCACCTAGCCCAAAGAGGCGTGTCCATGGTGGTTTCAGTGGTGTAGTACTGGTGCCCCATGTCTCTAGCAGGATGCTGGTGTAAATCCCACCAGCATTTCACATGACCTAGCTGGGAACAGTCTAGATGTCTGGGATGCAGCTTAGCCCCTGCCACAAGTTGCCTTCACACTGGGGGCAAGTCACTTACTTATCCTTTCTGGCCTTAGTTTTCTCAGCTCTACAAAGAGGGGGATTGGACCATACGATCCTCAAGAACTTTCCAGATCTAAACTTCTAGCACTCTGTCATTTTATGTATCTCTGTGTTCTTAAGGAAGTCTTAAGCATGCTGGGAATGTGTCAGGGATAAGAAGGGAGACACAACACCATCCTCCCCATCTTTATCTGAGCCTAGTCAACTCCCTGAAGGTCAAAGCAGTAATAATAGTAATTCACATGAAAAACAATGGACAAAATAGCATCTGGTAGAATCTAATCATGAATAAAATCACCCTTCAAAAAATATTGGATGAAAGAGTGAGATGGCGCCTGTAGAACAAACTACAAAAATGTATAACCTATCACAATTCTGTTCCTATAACACAGAGGACTTTTAAAAAATTATAAGAAATCCATAGTGGGGGAAAAATAAAATTACATGGCTCTGCACAGAGGAGTCAAGTAAAATGTTCAAACCGATCCTTTCAGCAACTAGGGTAGAATTACTGACACAGCCACAAACGTTTCTCAGCTGTCAGCCTCATGCC
>NW_006984147.1:0-1098 GCF_000164805.1 Carlito syrichta | reverse complement strand
TTACTTCTCCTGATGATTTTAAATGCCTTCTCACTCCAAATTGCTACCCCAGGCTGCATCTGGGGTACCTGACCGCTGCCTTCTTTTGCAACGATGCTGTTGCAACGAGGCAGCCTCACAACAGAGGACTGGGTGCTCTCCACCACTCCCATTCCAAGCAGGGAATCAGCAGTCACTAAAGTTTTTTTGATCATCAACTCATCAGTGAAATATTTTTTTAAATGCACAAATATTTATATATAATTTTTGTATATGTATTGCCATTATTAGTCAATATTTCAAGTGGATGCAATTCCTTATTTAAAAAATGTTGACTCTTGGTCATCATCTTGACAGATCTAGTCATCATTATTTTTTTTCCTTAAAAGGCATTTGATGGTGAGCCATTTTCTTGGAGTTGAGTTTATTTGTATTATCAGCACTAACTTCAGTCTCCAGTTTCTTTGAGAGAATCTTTAAAACCATTTGTCCATTTTTTGTAAGAGTGAATTTAGTTAAAACTAGATAATATACTCCATAAATGGACTCAACTACTCGTGCATAATAGGTTAAAGATAATGAATAACACTACAGTAGTCACTTATTACAGAGTTATGAATTATCCTCAAAAACTAAAACAATAGCCATTTATTATCTCACAGTTTCTTTGTGTGGGGACTCCAGGCATAGAGTGGCTGGATGCCTCTGAATCAAAGTCTCTCATGAGGCTGAAAGTACTATTCAGGGCTGCAGAGTCATCGGAAGGTTTATTGGAATTGGGGTAGGGAATATGAGGTTATCTGCTTCCAAATTCATTCATGTGATAGTTTGCAAGCCTCAGCCCCTTGCTGTATGGTCTCTTCACGGATTGCCTTATAACATTCCCAGGTGAGCAATTCAAGAGAATAAGAGAGAGAACCCAAGAAAGAAGTCACAGTTGACCATAGGTATGCTTCATAGGCATGTGACCAGCCAGGGTAAGCTTCATAGGCATGTGACCTGAGCAGTCACACAGGGCCCTGGGCTTAGAAGGGCCCTCAGCACTTAGTTTACTGCTCTGCTGTATCATCCTGGAATTCTTAATAACTTTTGAACAAGGGGCCCCACATTTTCATTTTG
>NW_006984146.1:0-1811 GCF_000164805.1 Carlito syrichta | reverse complement strand
TATCATATAGATATATATCTGTGCTCTCAAGTATGGTAGCCATTAGCCTCAAGTGGCTAATAGGGCTGAGGAAATAAATTATACATTTCATTTAATTTTAATTAATTTAAATTTAAATTGCACATGTAGCTAGTGGTTAACATACAGGACAGGGAAGTTTATCATGCATACAGGAGAAGACTCTTGATGGAGCTAGTTAAAAAAAAAATCTTTACAAAGGGCTGTGGTTGGTGTAGCTTAGGTCACATGCACAGCTCTGAATGAATCACTGTAGTGAAGAGATTAGAATGCTATTCTAGGTTACGCCAAACCTCACAGTCACAGGTGGGACCATTACTAGAAGAAACAGGAGAAAGGATGCTGGGAAGACAAATTAAAATCTTCTAAGGATTTATGACTTCTATTTTGCTTTCTAAAAAATATACTATCAAGCACTTATTGAAAATCTATTATGTGTGATACAAACCCCGGAAGGTTACTTATTAACCCCCATATTACAGATCTAAAAACAAAGATTCAGACAATGTGACTTGACCACAGTAAGTCACAGAGCCAGAATATAAATCCAAGTTTGTGATCAAAGTCCCTGTTTTCTCCACTGTAATATCTATCCCTAGAGATCTGGGATATAGAGAATGTGACCAGTAATCATGGATAATTTTAACAATCACAACAGAACACATACAAATGAATAGCTTGGCTTTCTCCAAATAGTTATCTAGAGAGCCTTGCTACTTTTTTACAGAGCATTTTTTAAATTCCTCTTTTAAAACTGCTTTTAGAGCTTGTAACATATTTTTGAAGTATCTCTAATGGTTGCAATGTTTATACTTTAAAAGTACTTTTTAAAAAAAGTCAAAAGTATAGTGAATAATATAAGCAACCAAGATAGATAAAATAATTTTGGCTAAAACTAGCTTTAAAGGCAAAGTCTCCGTAGTCAAACTTCTTTGGCTTCAAATAATAGATATAGATATTCCAGTGAAGTTACCATCAGGGGAGAGGTATACTGCATGGATGCATAAGACCAGACTCTGGAGTTAGAGAACTCATTTCTGAGGCAACTCCTAGAACCAATTTTTGTAGGTTGCTTTGATTCTTTCTGCCTGTTTCCTTTAGTCTCCTATATATTCCTGTTTTGCTCATCTCAGGGCTCCCTATGTTACAATGCAAATGGTATTATGCAAATTGGCATTAATAAACAAAGAACTTTATTGGCTCATTTATTTAGAAAGTTTAGAGGTGGGGTAGCTTTGAAAGTTGGCTTTGAGGCTCATCAGTGTCAACAGGGAATGGAAAGAACTTTAAACTGCAAATTCCTTGAAATGTTGCAGGTCTCTGTGATGGAAAGAAAAAGAATGATGATAAGAAATCTATGGATTTCAACCTTCCGAGTTATGGCCTGAAGGCTGCCACTACCTCAGTCTCTGAAGTCTAACAACACTTGATGTTGGTATCAGTGTTGCAGCTGGGTTCTCTAGGCAGCAGACTCTGGGACAGAATTTTGTGTTTAGGATGTCTATGGGGGTGTCCTCGGTATTGGCAGCTGTGGAAGGGAGGAGGAGGAAGCAGGAGTGAGCAGAGGAAAGAGCTCGGGCTGTGTTGCAGGCTCAGCAGCCTCAGTCAAGCTGAGGGGAGCTCCGAGGTGAAAATGATGACCCATCAGTATTATTGGAAGTTAAGCCAAAATGGCTGGGCCTTTTCATTCCCATATCCATCAGTCACAGAATGGCTGCTCCTCAAAGGGAGGGGGAGGCAACTCTCTGAAGCTGAGGCAGTCCCCAAAGGGGACTGAAGGGATTACAACACTC
>NW_006984145.1:0-2214 GCF_000164805.1 Carlito syrichta | reverse complement strand
TTACCCATTTCCTAGTCACTTTCAGTGTGCCAGGACTTCCCATCCGTCACCCCATGGAGCCCCATGACACTGGTATTACAAATTTGAAAATTTCAAAAACTAGCCAAAGGTCAGAGTGGGAATGTGAACCAATTCTTGTGACTCCTGTACCTGTGTTCTCTCCACTAATCCTTCCCCCACTTTCTCCAGGCAGACCTTCCCCATCCTGTGGGCGTGTCTGCTTCCTCCTTATGCATCTCAATGACAACAGGCAGTAGAAAATTCTGAAATACATTTCCCTGATTGTCTGAGTGTTATATTCAAATAGATACACACACACACACACACACACACACAGTGTCATGAGGCAAGGCCTCTATCAGCAGATAACTCTGTTCAAAATTAACAGACAGCTGCACTGGGGCATCTCAGGACTATCCATTTAATAATAATGATCAAGTTATTATCTTTGATATGAATTGTGGGAATTTGAACAGATAATCACAGCTCAAGACATGAACTTTTCCTCTTATGCTTACTAAAAATCACAAGAGTCTTGCCTGTGACTGAGGCCTGAGTCAGTACATGCACTGCAAGAGCTCCCAGCTGTAAGCAACAATAACACCATCAGCAAGCATTAACTACACACCTACTGCACACTAGGCAGCAAACCCAGTGGATAGAGCTCTGAACTGCCTTCTCAAAGGCAGAAGTTTGAGTTTCAGCTCTGCCATTTAGTAGCTGTGTGATCTTGGGTAGGACACAACTGTTTCTCTGAGCCTTGGCGAAAAGAGAGAATGGCACTAACTAATGAAGTCTAATGATGTCTCTTCTAGAGTTGGTATTCTAGAAGGAATTTCTAGGGAAACAATAATCTCACACCACACAGACAAGTCTTTTTTGGGAGTCTGCTGTCATTGGAAAAGACCAGGAAGAACTGTTAGAAATGGTTGCCTTTTGAATGTGAGATGCCTAGTATTCTAAAAATAGTTAGCAGAATGATGGATTCACTCATTCATTCAATCAGGACAAAAACAGTCAACCTGATCTTTATTCAGTTCCTGACTCTGAAAAAAGTCACAGCTTTGGAATCAGTCACTCCTGGGTTGAAGTCCCAGCTTCAACTTTTACAATCAGTGTAACCTTCGGCAAGGTGCTTAACTTTTCTGAATCTCAGTTTCTGTATCTGTGAAATTAGGTAACGGCTCCCATTGCCTTCGTTTAAACTAGGAATAGACAGGTTTGGAAAAAGTAAGATCAAAGAAAGTCAAATAGTATTTGTCACCCACTTACCTAAGAAGTTTGAACACACACAGGACTGCTCAAAAGCCAGAAAAGCCAGGCACAGTGCGTCACTCCCATAATCCTAGCTACTGAAGAGGCTGAGGCAGGAAGATTGCTCAAGCCAAGAAGTGCCAGGCTGCAGTGAACTATGATTGCACCACTGCCCTGCTCCAGCCTGGGATACAAAGCAATGCCCCATCTCATTTAAATTAAATAAATAAATAAAAACTTCTATTCACCAAGTAGTACCGTTATACCCCATATTCATCACATCATTATCAGCATAGTTGTAGATTACCATCCATTTAACAAGCTTTTTTTTTTTTTGAATCAGGGCCTCAGTCACCCAGGCAGTTGTAGAATTATTGTTCGCCGCAGCCTCAACCCCCTGACTGAGTAGCTGGAACTACAGGAGTGATGGATATGAAAACAGCATCTACAATCCAGGATAGTCTCAGCAGCTTGCATCCCAGAACAAAGCAGATAGGTACTGCATAAATACATTTTGGGAAAGTGAAAAGAATAATGAATGAACGAATTAGTAAGATAAGAGAAGTACAAGGTACCATGGGAGCATATAGAAAGGAAGCCTAAATCAGGTATATGTAAGGTCACAAGTTTCCTTTAGGAAGGATTGTCTCAGAGAAAGAATATTCCAGGACGGAAGAAAATCATGTACAAAGGCCTGAAAATAAGACACAGAGCTCAAGCTCTCAGAAAACTGGGAGCACTTCAGTGTGATCATTACTCAGAGGTCAGATGCAGGGAGCAGGAAGACAAATCTGCATAGCACACAGGGACTAGATAGTAAAGGGCTTTAAGGACCATAGATATTCCTGAGTGCAGTAGGGAGTCTTAACGGACTTTTTAAAATGTGAGATATAATTAGATGTTTACTTTCGAGTTATGCTTCTCAAACTTTAATATACTCAGGTATTACCTGGGGATTTT
>NW_006984144.1:0-2108 GCF_000164805.1 Carlito syrichta | reverse complement strand
CTGTTGAGATGTTCTAGTTCTGCTCTTAAGATCCTTCAACTGATTGAACCAGGTTTACTCATATTATCTAAAACAATCCCTTTAAATCAATTGATTATAAATGTTAATCACATTTATACAATATCTTCACAACAGCATCTACATTGATACTTGAAAGAACAACCTGTGATATATCCTTCCCAAGATGACACATAAAACTGATCATCATAATGAAATATCCATTATGAATGACTATAATAATAAGACATAAAAAAGCAACCACATACAATTGTGAAAAATAAAAATAAGTATTCCTTTTATTATTCAAGTATACAGGTTGGCTGGGTGATTTTCTAATCTTGACTAGGCTCGCCTGATGTTGATTGACCTTGCCAACCAATGAATCTGCAGACAATAAGCAGGCTGCAGGTTGGAGAATACTGATCTAGTTGACTTTAGTTGGAGTGACTCAGTCTTCCTCTAGGTAGTCTCCCATCCTTCAGTAGACTAACTTAGGCATGTTTTTATGGTGTGGCAGAGATCCAAAGAGAGAGAAGGAGTACACATTTGTACTTACGCATTTTAAAATTGCAAATAGAGAGAGAAAATATATCTACTCCTCATCTCTTGACTAACCTACCTTTATCACAAATATGTCTGGAATACTATGGCAGAATGGATAGCACAGGAAGAACCAGCCCCAGCCCACAGCCTGCCATCTTCTCTACTAACCTTCTTCCCACACCAAGACAACTGGCTCAGATATATGTAGACATGAAATCTCACATGTCTAAGCTTCATTCCCTTCCATACAAAAAGCTGCCTTTCAGACAGATCCTGGGCCTACAGATGCAGTGTCCCAGTGTGAGTCATCCTCAACAAGATTGACTGGAGAAGGAATCTATACAGTAATGCAGAGAAGGATCAAGTCCATTTGGGAAGAGAACTCCAGCATCCTGTGACTCAGCATGCAGTCTGGGAAGGAAGAGCACAGGCTCCAGGTGGGCATTAATACTTGACCTCATGAACTGCTCATTCCAATAAGAGGGATGTAGCCAGGGTAGCAGAGCAGAATTCTATGAGGGAGACTTTCTTGCCTAGGACTAAAGGGTAGTGGTGTAATAACAAAGATTTAGAGAATAGAAGTCTATGGGATTTAAAATCTAATCTCCAAATAATTAAAGAGACCCATGAAGTATATACAGATTAATCACTTTTGGTATACTGAGAGACTCAAAGTGAGAGCTAGATATAGAAGAAGGGAGAACCCAACAAATCAGGTAGTAAAGACTTTGATGAACAAAAGAAATAGTTAAGTCAAAGAAAGGACAGAATAAGGAATGATGACATGAAAACATTGTGTCTCCAAATGGCAGATTTCAGAGCAGGATGTGAAATCTCTTAGAAGATGCTGTGAAGAGCAATAACAAGAATGTTCATCCCATGTCACAGTCTTACCAAGAGCAGGACATGTGAAAACAGTCATTCATTATTTAGAGGCTGGGGAAAGCACCAAGAGTTTAACTTAGGAGACGGTAAAGGAAGCAAAGAGTATACAACCATAAAAGGGGAGTAACTTTCTAATGTTGTGTGGTAGCAGAGCAATGACTACCTTACTCGCATTGCATCACCACAGTCACATACAGTGCCCAGTACACCACAAATGTCCCATAAAAACAGCTGAATTAATGAATTATATTTCATGGCAATAAAAACTTTCTAACTTATTTTTTCCAAGGATCACCTTGAAATATTATGAATTGTATAGACAAATGGAAAGGAGATAACATAAAGCATTAGATGGCCATTCTGTTCTGTTCCAAAATTGAGTCTACCATACTGGTTAGAGTAACTGAATTTCAGTGTTCCAATATTTATAATTCTAATACACAGACACCCACACACACATTGCACAAGATTTTTTAAAGTCTTTTTGTAACTTAAAGCTAAAAAATACATCTATCTTTAGATTATAAACATTGCAGAGTTTCATCCACCAGGATTTTAATAATTGGGAAGAAAAAAAGAATGTGACCATTTCCTAATGAATGCAATTACTAAAAATATCGTTAATTAGAAACGATTTTCACATCAACAGAGCCATCATAACAGTGTTTTTGAAACTACAG
>NW_006984143.1:0-633 GCF_000164805.1 Carlito syrichta | reverse complement strand
TGAAAGAAGGGCATCAGTGGAGACTCAGTCAGGAGACTTGCCCTCAGTTGCTTTATGAGAATGTTTAAGTGCAAGATTATAGTGGCTGCCTATATGTGTTTTTATTTTCACAGGCCCTGCCATTTCTCAGGGAAGAGAGAATGAATGAGTCAAAGGCTTAACTAACATTCTGACTTTCAAACCCTACTGTTATTTCAGAGGAGAGGTTCTCAATATTTTTTATAAAGTCCCATCTCCAGTGCATTTAGTGGAAATTCCTTGCAGGATTCAGCAAATGATTAGGTATTAGTTTTATTTTCATTGTTATTACAGCTTTGTATCTTATTTTGCTCTTTTTGGAGCGTTTTAATGGAAACATGGGTGCATTCAGGATAGGCTAAGTAATGCTAATTGACCCCCAACTTTTAGGTGTTTTTTACAACACAAATTTATTTTTTATTTATACTGTTTGGGGGAATCTGATTATTGTAGGTTTATGGAGATTTCATGTCATTGCAAGCTTATACTATCACTACAGCACTGAAAAGAAACATGGTAAGTAAATAAATCACATACTGACTCCTACAGCTTCTACATAATCACTTTAAGGAATATCACTTTAAGCACTACCTCATTGCTAAAGTAAATCTCAGG
>NW_006984142.1:0-645 GCF_000164805.1 Carlito syrichta | reverse complement strand
TTATGAGGATTTCATTTCCCTAGATTATGCTTAAAAAACCCAAAATTCGTGTTTAGCACTTTAGCAAGATACCCTGAAGTGGTTTTTGTAATTGAGGACACGTGTATACCAGATTTCTTATTCTTCCTTAGCAACAGAAAGTTCAGTTTCCTGTATATGAGGACTCCCATTACCCATATTCCTACTCTCAAAACCTGGTTGGTGCATATCTCTTAGCAAGACGCAATGCAGATTTTTGGGATGGAGGACTCGTGTAACCAAGGTTCCTTATTCTTCCGTAGGAACAGGTCATGTAGTGTTCTGTGTATGAAGACTCCCATTACTGAGATTTCTGCTTCATTCTCAGCAAGACGCCAAGATATTTCCTGGTGACCTAGAATTACACATGCTTGGATATCAAGGAAAGACTCCCAAAAAGGTATTTTGGAATTAGAACCCAACATTCCTGGTTCCCTTTTCAAAAGACACACTAAAAACGTGGCGACATAGAAGCCCAGAATGCTGATTAAACCTTATCAAGAGACCTTGTAGATTTAACCGTTTGAGAACTACAAGAACCGGATCCCCTTTCCGTTCTAGGCAAGATGCCCTGATTTTCCCTGTTTATGTGGATTCCAAAGCTCTGTATACAAAAATGCAGATGCC
>NW_006984141.1:0-573 GCF_000164805.1 Carlito syrichta | reverse complement strand
CACTCACTCCTCCCAGAGTTCATCTCACATAAAGGGAGGGCTTGACTTGCTCACATTCAGGGAGGGAGATGGCCAGGTGAATCTTGACTGTCTCCTCGGCACTCAGGGTGGCTGAGATGGGAAGATGGCCAGAGGTCAAATGTTTGAGACCAAGCTGGAAACCACAGCAAGCCCCACCTTGACCCCAACAAAACCCAGAAAACCATGGGTGAGAGAAGGCCACGACGGGAGGATGGCCTCTGGTCCAGAGTTTCAAGACCAGGTAAGAAGACCAGGATGTCGACCAAATTGAAAGCCTGTGATCGCAGCATTTTGGGAGGCCAAGGCCTAGAAGATGCCCTGAGTTGGGAAGTTTGATAGCAGCTTGGGCAATCTAGTGATGAAAGTAAAAGAAGGAAGGAAGGAAGGAAGGAAGGAAGGAAATAAAGAAAGAAATACATTCTCCCGCAAACCTTCTGCCCTCAGTCCTTCTCCCCTGCCAACCCGACGTGTTAGGCTCCCCCAAGCTTGGCAACTTCCAGCCCCAATGCCACCAATGGCTGCTCCCACTTTGGTGTGGGAGTCCCAGGCTCC
>NW_006984140.1:0-625 GCF_000164805.1 Carlito syrichta | reverse complement strand
TTACTTTTAACACAGAATGCTAACTTTTGTTTATATTCAAGTGACTAAAATACCACTCACTTTATAAACATCAAATAAACATCTTACCAGAATTTGAGTACCATGATGCAAAGCATTTCAGACATGCTACAGTTTTATTTAACAACCCCCAAAAGTATTAGCTACTTCAGAATCTGACAGTATAAGAGTAGCATTTTTTTTCTGTGTGATTCTTTAAGATTAAATGTATTTCAGACTCTCAGATAGCTAGAGATGACAAATAACACAGATCAAGACAATATAATATTAGCCATTGGTGGGACAATCTCTTTGACCTTGAGAAAGTTTAAAGGTATTTCATATATCAGAAAGAGAATAGACTCTCCTTGGTAGTAAGTAGTGGAATTCCAGGTAAATTGGACTTTTTCCTTGATAAATAAAATTTCATTTCTTAAACTAGCCTACTGTGTCTCTTAAGAATAGAACTAGGTAAGGTTTGAAGAAGACCACAAGAGAATGTTTTGTCTTCATTTTATAAAAAATGGTACATAATGGCCAGGGTATGAGACTTACGTCAGGAAATATCAAGTTTGGAAAAAATAATTTGAGCTGATTCTGATCATAAAGAGTATACAGAGAAAATTAG
>NW_006984139.1:0-749 GCF_000164805.1 Carlito syrichta | reverse complement strand
CCCACCTGGCAAGACAGCTGACTTAACTAGCTGACTTAAATAGCTGGCCTGCTTGCTAGACAGCTGAATTAATTAGCTTGCTTTATAGCTAGCCATCTGCCTAGCCAGATGACTTAACTAGGTGATTTAAGTAGGTAGCCAGCTGACTAGCCAGTTGACTTAAGAAACAAGCTACTTAGCTAGCAAGCTGAATATCAAGCTGACTTAACTAGGTGGCTTTACTAGCTACCCAGTGGGCTAGACAGCTGATTTAACTATCTAGCTATCTAGCTAGCCAGCTGTCTAGCCAGCTGACTTAACTAGGTGACTTAAGTAGCTAGCAAGCTGGATAGAAGGCTGACCTAACTGCCTAGCTACCTAGCTAGAAAGCTGAATAGACAGCTGAGTTAACTAGATAACTATCTATGCATGTGCTGGTTTGCCAGCTGACTTAACTACCTAGCTACACATCTAACCAGCTGGCTAGTGAGATGACTTAATTAGGTTACTTAACTAGGTGGTTAACTGGCTAGCCAGCTTGCTACCCACAGAGTCAACTGGCTAGGCAGCTGACTTAGCTCGATGAGTTAACTAGCTAGTAAACTGACTTCACTAGCTGACTTAACCAGCTAGCTACCTAGATAGCTGGCTTAACTACTTGTCTTAACTAACTAGCTACCTAGCTAGCTATCTAGCTAGCCAGCTGACATAACTAGCTAATTTAACTAGTTAGCTAACTGACACAACTGGCTGACTTATATAGCTAGCTT
>NW_006984138.1:0-626 GCF_000164805.1 Carlito syrichta | reverse complement strand
AAAAGCTGAAACATCTGCTGGAGTATTAACAAGCTTTTGGTTGAGTTCAGCAGCAGGGGACTTGTGGTTGATAGATTCTTCCTCTCAGCAATTCAAAACAATGCAGTTAAAGCAAATTCCTCATTCAGATCACAGCTTAAGGAGGCAGACAGTATTTTAAAAATAGTCACACTTAAAATGTCAATAGCAGTAACTGCAATCAGTGGTTACCTTTGGTCCACTATCGCATGGTTAACTTTGCTGGGTGGTTGCATAACATGGATATGTCAAAAGACCACGTAGCTCATGGTTAACTCACTTGGTAGGAATTTGTATTATTTATGAAGTTCATGCAGATCATCCTAGGGTGTAAATATTGGCAAACTTGATCAAAACCACTTAGAGGCCTCATGGCTCTCCCTTCCCAAAAGTGTGCATTAAGCCACTGGAGGCTCAGAAGTCCAATTCCAGGAAAGGCTCCAAGAGGACACATCTTGAAGATAAAAATGAAACCAACATGTGGAGGCAGCCTGAGCCAGAAAAAAACACTGAGCTGGAAGTCAGGGTCACAAGTGCTAACCCTGGTCCTGATATTGGCTGGCTGTGTGATTCCTTGGGGGAAATCACTTAATCTTTATGTCTCAATT
>NW_006984137.1:0-826 GCF_000164805.1 Carlito syrichta | reverse complement strand
GCTGGTCTCGAACTCGTGGGGCTCAGGCAATCCACTCACCTCAGCCTCCCAAAGGCATGGGTTTACAGACTAAGCCTGGCTCCATTCTCAAAATTTGTGTATATTTTCTTGGTGCACTCTGTATTTTCTGCTTGTTAATTTTGATTCAATGTTACAGATGGGAAATCCTTAGAGAAAAGTTTCCCGTATATATTTGAAGCAAATATAAAATCACGTTTCCTTTATTCTTTAAGACAATTTATATATTTAAAAGAGTATTTCCATTGAATCCCCTAGTATTTTCTCTACCTTAGACATAACGCTGTACTCTGCAACAAAGAATCCTATTAATCCGACACTTTTAATAACTAAGCATTTACAATGAGGAACACAGAAAAAAGAGAATTTGGGGCCAAATATATGTAAACCAAAATAACATGGTGATTTACAAAGTCGTAAGTATTTGGGCTCTGCATAAGTATAAAAATTTAGATAATTGAAAATTATGGAAAATCAATTATGATATTAGCAAAAGCAATGTTAAAATCCTCGAGGAAAAACTGCTCGAAGTCTGTTACATAATAATAAAAACATCAAAAAGTATCTAATCTAAAGAAAGTGCTAAAATATTATTTGGTTCTGCTATAACCAAGCTTCAACAGGACTCCGTGAACATAATAATAAAATACTTCCTCTTGGGCAACCCCCTCTTGTCCCCTCCCAGTATGGGTGTTTCTCGGTCCTCTCAATGAAGACTGCTGTAAAAAAAAAATAAATAAAGACTACTTCTTTTAGAGGTTTCTTGAATGATCACTTCTCCCTGGAGAAAATTTGGGATAGGTGAACA
>NW_006984136.1:0-688 GCF_000164805.1 Carlito syrichta | reverse complement strand
CCTCATCATCAAAGAAATGCAAATGAAACCACTTTGAAATACCACATACCCGTGTAAGACTGGACATCATTAATAAAACAAACAATAACAAATGCAGGTAAGGATTTGGGAAGAATTAAATGATTCTGCACTGCATATGGACTGAAAAGTTGAGCAACATCTTTGGAAAACAGTTGGTGGTTTGTAAAGGGACAAGATATTGACCTACCATGTGACTCAATAATTCCACTGTTGATAATATACCTGGGGGAAATCAAATTATTTAACCAAAAAGATACCTGCACCAGTATGTTTTCTGCTGCTCTAATCACAATTGCAAAAAAACATTGTACCAACCATGTTGCCCATCAAAGCTGGAAAGGATACATTAAATGTGGTATATTCACAATGGAATATTGTGCAGCTATAAAAAAGGACAGATAGAAGGATTTTGCAGAAAGTTTGATGGATATGAGGTAGGTAATGTTCAGTGATTTATCACAGAAGCAAAGAACAGAGCTCCATATGTTCTCAATCAAGAGCTGAACTTGATCACTTATAGTGCTGTAAGAAAGTGATTGGCAGTAGTGGAAACGTTTTTTGGGATGGGTGAGATTGGCAGTGGAGAGATACTGCTAAGGAAGTGAGGGGCATACCTCATCTACCAGGGACGCTGCATAATCAAAGTTGTATATCTAACTCTGGATTG
>NW_006984135.1:0-717 GCF_000164805.1 Carlito syrichta | reverse complement strand
GGAGGATGGTGGCAGGTGAGGGGATCGAAGACATGGTGGCAACAGAGAGTGCCTCGTCCGTCCTTGAGGAGGAAGCTTCAGGGAGGGAGGAAGTCCTTCCACCTGGACCAGGGCCTGCTCCCTCCCATCTGCCGCCACCCTCCCCTGACAGGACATTGGTGCAGAACACTGGGTCCCTTGGGAGAATCAGCTTGCAAAGAGTCTCAGCCCACAAAGAAGCACAGTCCCCTCCTGTGAGACTCACACTCAAGGACCCAGCATCTCCTCACCACTCGGCGCACTCTGAAAAACAAACACAAACAGGTGGAGTCACAAAAGCCAGCCTGGTGCCCCCATCTCCTGAGACATTTCGTGGGACTTGGAGCACCCACAATGTGTGGTGCTGCCAGCGTCGCGGAGAGGCATGAAAAAGGAAGGTGGACATCAGCGCCCACCAGGGATGAGGGGCCTGGCATGAGGGTCAGAGTGTGCCAGCACGGATGCTGGCACCTGGGAGGACCAGGACCCTGCGCACTTGGAGACACTGAGGCCCGAGGCCCATGCTGCCTGTGGGTTTGTGGAGGCAAAGCCTGGGGGCCTGTGGACCCCAGAAGGCAGAGCTCCAGGGGGTGCCCAGAGCAGTGTGCAGGGCATCCCAGGACCCCATTTGTGAGGCTGAGGTGGGAGAGGATCTGGAGCTTCATTTGAGGGGACGCAAGGTGGGACAGGAGGGCCTGG
>NW_006984134.1:0-460 GCF_000164805.1 Carlito syrichta | reverse complement strand
TTAGATAAAGCTGTGGTTCACACAGTCACTGTGACTGTGCATAAATCAGCTTGGGCATACAGGCAGGTTAAAGAAAAACAAAGAGCCCACCAGAAGTGCAGCTGGAGCCACAGAGCCCACCATAATTCAAGCAAAGGAATATCCGGGAGGGGCTTATTGCTTAACATTCACACACTGCCAGCAGAAGAAGCTGGTTATTTCAATTAACATGGTTATTATGAGACAAACAAAAACTAAACTTAACTAAGTTCTAAGTACAAACACTGGAAACACTTCGTAACTTTACAGTCACAGCCCCTACCAGGCGCCCTACATATGTCTAGTCCTATGGGGTGGGGATTTATAAAATACAGTGAACGTGAGGTAGGAATTCATACAGTAATAGTTATAGGGATTTATAAAATACAGTGAACGTGAGGTAGGAGTTCATACAGTAATAGTTCTTTTTGAGTCTTTTGAG
>NW_006984133.1:0-801 GCF_000164805.1 Carlito syrichta | reverse complement strand
TACCCAAAGTCCTCTACAGAATCAATGCAATCCCTATCAAACTGCCAACATCAATCTTTACAGATTTAGAAAAACAATCCTAAGATTCACATGAAACCAAAAAAGAGCCAGAATAGCCAAAGCAATCCTAAACAACAAAGCAAAACTGGAGGAATTGCCTTACTTCAAATTATACTACAAGGCTATAGTAACCAAAACACCATGGTACTGATACAAGAGCAGACATGTAAGCAAAAGGGACAGAATGGAGAATCCAGGAATAAACCCAACCTCCTACAACAAACTGATATTTGACAACACAGGAAAAATAAGGGAAAGGATACCATATTCAACAAATGGTACTTGAAAAGTTGGATAGCTACATGCAGAAAAATTAAAGGTGTTACCTATCTCTCCCCATATTCAACAATTAACTCAAGATAAATTAAAGACTTATATGTCAGACTGGAAAGCATAAAATTCCTAGAAGAAAACCTAGGAAAAACTCTTGTAGACATCAGCCTAGTCAAATAACTTATGGCTAAAACCCAAAGTCAATTGTAACCAAGAAAACCCCTAAACAAAACAAAATAAAATAATAAAAAAGCGGTACTTAAGTAAACTAAAAGCCTTCCAAACAACAAAAGAAATAATCAACACTAGGCAACCTACAGAAAGTGAGAATATATTTATTCACAAAATACACATCTGACAAAGGGCCCAGAATCTAAAAAGATCTAAAAAAATTCAGTAAAAATAAAAGCAAATAACCTCATTAAAAAGTGAGCAAATGACAAGAATAGATGTCTCTGAAAGAAGATA
>NW_006984132.1:0-4545 GCF_000164805.1 Carlito syrichta | reverse complement strand
CGTCAACCAGTTTAGTCAGCTGGCTACCCAGTAGGCTAGCTGGTTAAGTCAACTAGTTAAGTCAGCTGGCTAGCCTGCTGGATAGCTAGGTAGTAATCTTATTAAATAAGCTGGATAGCCAGTTGGCTAGCTAGTAAAGTCAGGTAATTTATTCAGTTGACTTCTAGCTGGCTAGCTAGGTAGCTAGCTAGTTTAGTTAGATGGCTAGCCAGCTGGTTACCTGGTTAAGTCAGCTAGTTAATTCAGCTAACCAGACAGCTAGCTAGTTAAGGCAGTAAGTTAAGTCAGCTGGCTAGCCAGCAGGCTAGCTGGTAAAATCAGCTAGGTAAGTCAGCTGGCCAGCCAGCTGGCTAGCTAGGAAGCTAGCTACTTAAGTCAGCTAGTTAAGACAGCTGGCCAGCGATCTGGCTAGCTAGTTACATAAACTATTAAGTAGTTGACTAGCCAGCTGTCTAGCTGTTTAAGTCAGCTAGTTAAGTCAGCTAGCCAGCCATCTGGTGAGCTAGGTAGCTAGCTTGTTAAGTCTTCTAGATAAGTCAGCTGGCTAAATAGGTAGTTAGCTAGTTAAGTCAGCTGGCTAGCTAGTTATGTCAGTTAGCTAAGTCATCTGACTAGCCAGCTGACTATCAGGGTAGCTATCTAATTAAGTCATATGGCTAGCCAGCTGACTATCAGGGTAGCTATCTAATTAAGTCATATGGCTAGCCAGCTGGCTAGCTAGTTAAATCACCTAGTTAAGTCAGTTCACTGACCAGCAGGTTAGCTAGGTAGTTAATTAGTTAACTCAGCTGGCAAAACAGTAGGCTATGTATGTAGGTAGCTACTTAAGACACTTGGCTAGCCTTTAGGCTACCTAGTTATGTCAGCTAGATAAGTCAAGTGGCTAATCAGCTTTCTAGCTAGGTAGATAGCTAGTTAAGTCTGCTGGCTAGCCAGCTGGCTACATCCTTAAGTCAGCTAGTTAAATCAACTGGGTAGTCTGCTAGATAGCTAGGTAGCTAGGCAATTAATTCAGGTGGCTAAACAACTGGTCAGCTGTTGTCAGCTACTTTATTCAGCTGGCTACTCAGCTGTGTAGCTAGTTAAGTCAGCAAATTAATTCAGTTGTCTGGACAGCTGGCTAGCTTGTTAAAAATCTATTTACGTCAGATGGGCACCCAGCTGGTTCGCTAGTTATTTCAGCTAGTTAAGTCAGCTGGCAAGCTAGGAAACTAGCTAGTTAAGTAAACTAGATATGTCAGTTAGCCAGCTAGTTAAGGCAGCTAATTAAGTCACCTAGCGAGTCAGTTTGCAAGCTAGGTAGCTAGCTAGTTATGTCAGCAGTCTAGCAAGCTGGCTAGCTAGTTAAGTCACCTTGTTAAGTCAGCTGACTAGCAGGCTGGCTAGGTAGGTAGCTTGCTAATTAAGTCAGCTGGCTAGACAGTTGGCTACCTAGGTAAGTCACCTAGTTAATTCAGCTGGATAGCCAGCTGGCTAGCTATGCAGCAAGATAGTTAATCCAACTGGCTAGAAAGCAGGCGAGCTAATTATGACAGCTAGTTAAGTCAGCTGACTAGCAAGTTGGTTAGCTAGGTAGTGGCCTAGTTAAGTCAGTTTGCTAGCAAGCTTGCTAGCTAATTAAGTCAGCTAGTTAAGTCCGCTGACTATGCAGGTGGCTATAGAGTTAGAAAGCTAGTTAATTTAGCTGGCTAGCCAGCTGGATAACTAGTTATGTCAGCTAGTTTAGTCACCTGTATGGCCAGCTGCCTAGATCGATAATCAACTAGTTAAGTCAGCTGGCTAATCAGCTAGCTAGTTAGTTAAGTCAACTCTTTAAGTCGGTTGCCTAGCCAGCTCACCAACTAGTTGAAAAGCTAGTTAAGTCAGATGGTTACACAGCTGTCTATCTAGTTATTTCAGCTTGTTAAGTCACCTGGCTTCCTAATTAGCTAGTTAAGTCAGCTATTTGTCAGTTAGCCAGCTAGTTAAGTCAGCTAGTTAATTTGGATAGCTAGCTAGCTCTAGCTAGTTATCTCAGCTAGGGTAGTCTGCTGGCTTGCTAGGTAGCTACCTAGTTAAGTCAGCTGGCCAGATAGTTAAGTAAGCTTGTTAAGCCACCTGGTTATCCAGCTGTCCAGCTGGGTAGCTAGTTAGTTAATTCAGCTGGCTAGCCAGTGGGCTAGCTAGTTCAGTCACCTAGTTAAGGCAGCTCACTAGTCAGTTGGTTAGCTAGGTAGTTAGGTAGTTAAGTCAGCAGAAAGCCAGCAGAATACATCAGTAGCTAGCTAGTTAAGTCAGTTGGGTAGCCACCAGGCTAGCTAGTGCTTTCAGCTAGTTAAGTCAGCTGGGTAGCTAGTTGGCTAAAGAGTTAAGTCAACTAGCTGTGTCAGCTGGCTAGCCAACTGGCTAGTTGCTTAAGTCAGCTAGTTAATTCAAGTGGCTAGCAATCTGGCTAGCTAGGTTGCTAGCGAGATAATTCAGCTGGCTAGCCATCCTTCTAACTGGGTAAGTCAGCTAGTTAAGTCAGTTGGCTACCCCCTGTCTTTGTAGTAGCTAGCTAATTAAGTCAGCTGGCTAGCCAGCTGGCTAGCTAGTTAAGTCAGTGAGTTAAGTGAGCTGGTTAGGCTTCTGGCTAGTTAGGTGGCATGTAAGTTATGCCGGCTGTTTAGCAGACTGGCAAGGTATGTGGCCTGCTAGTTCAGCCAGCTGGATAGCTGGCTGACCAGCAGAGTGACTGGCTAGTAAAACTGGCTTTCTATCCTACTGTCCAGGCATTTGGCTGGTTATTTATGCTGGCTGGCCAGCTAGCAAGCCAGGTAAGTAGCTAGTTAAGCCAGCTAGCCAGCCAACTATCTAGTCAGCTAGCTATGTCTGCTAGCTAGCCAGCTAGCTAGTTAAGTCAGGCAGCAAGTCAGCTTACTATTCAGCTAGCTAGTTAAGTCAGCTAGCTGGTCAGGTTGCTAGTCAGCTATCTAGTTAAGTCAGCTAGCAAGTCAGCTATTTTGTCAGCTAGATAGTTGTCAGCCAGCCTGCTAACTAGCGAGTTACCTAGCTAGTTAAGTCAGGTATCTAGAAAGATAGATAGCTTGTTTTCTAGCTAGTTATGTCAGCTTGATAATCAGTTAGCTAGTTAAGTCAGCTAGCAAATCAACTAGTTACTTAGCTAACTAGTTGGATACCAGCTCAGCTAACTGGTGAGCTAACTAGTGGGCACACTCTCTTTCCATCAGGTCAGCTAACTAGTCGGCACGTTCACCAGCCAACAGTCCAACCCACTTGTCAGCTTCTTCACAGGCCAACAGGACAGCTAACTAGTTGGCTTGCTCACCAGCTTACTTGTTAAGGCAGTTCAAACTTTGGCTCACTTGCAGTCCGAGTAGTTAAATTGGCTCAACTGACGGCTCAGTTGCTGGCCGACTAGGTAAGTCTTCTGACCAGACAGCTTACTCTCCAGCTGACTGAAGTCAGCTGACCAGTCAACTTATTCGCTGGGCGACTATTTAATTCAGCTGTCCAATTGACTCACTTGCTGGGCAAATAGTTAAGTCAGCTAACCGGTAGGCGACTAGACAGCCAAGTAGTTAACTAAGCTAACCCATCAGCCGACTAGTTGGCCCACTTTTCAGGCGTCAAGTTAGCTCAGCTAACTAGTAGGCCTAATAGTTAGGCCAGCTAAATTGTTGGCCAGCTAGTCAGCTGACTAATTAGGTCATCAAATCAGCCAGACAACAGGTTAAGCGAGCTAGCTAGTAGGTCAACACATGAGTAAACTAGCTAACCCAGCTAACTAGTCGGCCGGTTATTCAGTCGAATGTTAAGCCAGCTAACAAGTCGGCCTAGTAGTCAGCCAACGTGTTTAACCAGTTAAGTAGTCGGCCGACTCATCAGCCAAAAAGTTAAGTCACCCAGTTAACTCATCAACTAACTACTTAAGTCAGCTAGTTAACTCACTTAACAACTAGTTAAAACAGTTAGTTAACTGTTTAAACAACTTGTTAAGTGAGCTAGCTACCTCGTTAGCCAACTACTTAAGTCAACTATCTAAGTCAGCTAGCTAACAAGGTAGTTAGCTAAGTCAGCTTGCTAAGCTAGCTAGCTCACTAGTTAGATAACAATTTAAGTCAGCTACTTAAGTCTGCTACCTAACTAGATAACTAATTACTAAATCAGCTAGATATTCAGCTAGTTAAATAGTTAGCTAAATATTGAATCCAGGTAGTTAAGTCAGCTAGCTATCGAGTTAAGTCAGCCAGTTAAGTCAGCTAGCTAAGTAGTTAAGTCTCCTAGCTAAGTAAGCTAGTTAAGTCAGTTTTCTAATTTAGTCAGCTGGTTAAGACAGCTAGCTAGGTAGTTAGCTAATGGGTTAAGTCAGCAGGTTGAGTCAGGTAGTTAGCTAGTCAACTAACGGGTTGAGTCAGCTGATTGAGTTAGCTAGCTAGCTAGTCAGCAAACGGGTTGAGCCAGCTGCTTGAGTAGGCTAGCTAGAAAGTTAGCTAATGAGTTGTCAGCTGGATGAGTCAGCTAGCTAGGTAGTTAGCAAATGGGTTGAGTCAGCTGCTTGAGTAG
>NW_006984131.1:0-803 GCF_000164805.1 Carlito syrichta | reverse complement strand
GATAGATCACTGAGTATGATCGACTCTAAATCCATCCAAGTTGCTGCAGAGTCCATATGTTTGTCCTTTCATTATGGCTGTGTAATATTCCATTGTGTATATGTACCAAATTTTTTTTATCCAGTTCAGCTTTTATGACCAACATGGTTGGTTCTATGTTTTTGCTATTGTGAATAGAGCTGCAACAAACATACATGTGCAGGTATCTTTTTTGTAGAATGATTTGAGTTCCCCTGGGAATATTCCCAATAGGAGAATTGTTGGGTCATATGGAAGGTCAATTTCTAGTTCTTTCAGAAATTACCACACTGTCTTCGAAAGAGGTTGCACTAGTTTGCATTCCTGTCGGTGACCAGCACTGACCAAGTGTGGGTTAGGACCCGCACCAGAGAATCTGGACAGCGAAAAGAGACCACTTGGAGGCAGTTCTTCTGGGAACAGTCTGAGGACTGAAGCCAAATTTTATTCGGACTCCTTCCAACTTATATACCATTTTCTATACCCTCCAGCAGTGTGATAATCACTTGCTGGGGGCGTACAAGTTCCGTGCTTTACAAACTATGCATCACAAGACCACCACGAGATCTGCAATTTTCAAGCAAACAATTTGAATTCCATGATGCCTGCTGTGCTTACATTAAGGTCACAGGTGCACAATTTCAATACAAATCGTTCAAAGTGTTTTCCATAATGTTCAATGAATCATTCATATTATACTCCTTGTTCTATACCCTGATTAATACAAAAAACTTTTCTAAGTTAACTCTAGGTTCAATCCAAGTTCACTGACTCCCAATATTTTG
>NW_006984130.1:0-562 GCF_000164805.1 Carlito syrichta | reverse complement strand
TATTCAGCTAGAGACAGCTCTGCAATGCAGCCAGCAGCTGCTCCCAGCCCTCTTGTTCTGTGCAGATATCATAGTCTTACATCTATCAACCAGGCAGAGTACAGAGTTCAAGGTCTGTCATGGCTTTATAATCTCTAACAATTTTATATTCTAAGTTATTCATTTATTTGTTAAGATTGGCTGACTTTTTTTGTCCTGACTCTGTGAAACAAAGAAGTACTAAAAAAAAATGCTTACAGTGCAGAAGAGTTTATTATATTACTAACAAATATACAAAAAAAAAGACAATTTAATGATGACTAACAACAAGAATTTTTTTTTTGAGTCAGAGTCTCACTCCATGGCCCAGGCTGGAGTGCAGTGGCACACTCACCACCACGGCAGCATTGACCTGTTGGGGTCAGGCAATCTTTCCGCCTCAGCCTTCCAAGTAACTGGAACAACAGGTGTGCGCCACTATGACCAACTAAATCATTTATTTATTTATTTATTTATTTATTTATTTATTTATTTATTTATTTATTTATTTATTTTAGAAACGAGGTCTCACCAAGTTGCCCAG
>NW_006984129.1:0-780 GCF_000164805.1 Carlito syrichta | reverse complement strand
AAAAGGGTGCCCTTAAAATGTGCAAGGATGTGGAATTAGCAATAAACCTATGTATCAAAATGTAAAAAGGGCTCAAAAGCAAAAAATTTCCCCCCTGAAGGGATAAGGGAATGCAAATTTTGAAACCTTCAGCTAAAAAGGAAAAACAAGTACTTCCCCATACCCTTTATAAGTAACAACATTGACAGTTGTGATTGATGAGAAAGTGGGAAATTGAGACAGAATAGCTCCACAAACAGGTGTTTTTGGGAAATATAAGTCACAGACATGCCTTTTTATTTAAGAAATATTATAGTTTAATTATAAAGAGGGTTAAAACTAAAGTAAGAATTAGATAAATAGCAGATAAATGTTTATTATTGATGTAGGTATTAGTTAAATAGAAGGAATAGGAAATAATTAAGTTTTAAGATAAACTTAAAATTATATACACTTAATGTAGGTTTAAAATTAAATACATTTAGGATTAGAAATAAGACTAATTTCATATATAAGTGTAGATTTAGACATAAATTTTGTTTAGAAATATAAAATGTAAAATGGGTAGAATTAAGAAAATAGATTAGTAAAGGAAAAGAAATAGAATAGTGAAGGGAAGAGATTCAGTTGGTCTAGAGGTCACAGGATGTGGCTGATAAATTGGCAGCTGGTATTTTGTTACACCACTGGTAGCAGGAAGGAACAAAATGAGATTTGTAAAGGTCAACTTCCCCATAAACAAAAGAAAAAACATGATGTAAACATTTAATGTGTAATATTTTGTGGGTAGGGGGGTCAGAA
>NW_006984128.1:0-740 GCF_000164805.1 Carlito syrichta | reverse complement strand
GGGGTGTGTTCCAGTAACATGGCCTCCTCCATAATGAGTACATTAGTGACTGTCTTTCCATTATGGATGCTCCAGTTACTGGGTCTCCTCTGCAATTGGTGACTGTGTTCCTGGGCATTCTCTCTACCAGGGCCCCTTTCACTGACCTGTCTCAATTATGAGTACCCAGTGATTGTCCCCATTTTGTTTTAAGCAATAGAGTTATTGGCCCTTCTCTGTGTTGGGTCCCCCAGTGACTAGACTTCTTCTGTGATAGTTGTCCCAGTGACTTGTCCTCCTCTGTGATGGGTGACTTAGTGAGTGGCTGTCTGTGTTTGGTGCCTCACAGAATGGACCTACTGTCTGATTTGTGCCCCTGTAACTGACTTTCATCTGTGATGTGTACCTAACTGATTTCTCTTCTCTGAGATGGGTGCCACAGTGACTATCCCTCCACGGTTGTGGGTGTCCCAGTGACTGGCCTCATCTGTGATGGGTTTCCCAGTAAATGACTGTCCTCTGTTGCAGTTACCCAAGTGACTGTTCCTCCTTTATTTGGGTGCCCTAGTGGCTGTCCTCCTCTGTAATGGGTGTACAAGTAATTTGGTCACTTTGATAATTGTATCAGTGACTAGCTCTCCTCTCTGATGGATGCCCCAGTTACTTGGCCTCCTCTCTAATAGATGCTCTAGTGACAGGTCCTTCTCTATTATGAGTGACACAGTGTCAATCCCTTCTCTGTGATGGATGTACCAGTGACT
>NW_006984127.1:0-725 GCF_000164805.1 Carlito syrichta | reverse complement strand
AATAAGGCAATTAGCATTAGACGGCATAATAAGGCAAGTAGCATCAAACCACACTAAGAAGGCAAGTAGGATCAGAGGGAACTAATAAGGCAAGGAGTATCAGATGGCACTCATAAGGCCAGGAATATCACACTGCACTAATAAGGCAAGTAGAAACAGACAGCACTAAAGGCAAGTAGGATCAGACAAAAATAATAAGGCAAGGAGTATCAGACGGCACTAATAAGGCAAGGAGTATCAGATGGCACTAATAAGGCAAGTAGTATCAGACAGCACAAATAAGGCAAGTAATATCACATTGCACTAATAAGGCAAGTAGGCTCAGACGGCACTAATAAGGCAAGGAGTATCAGACCGAAATGATAAGGCAAGGAGTATCAGAAGGCACTAATAAAGCAAGGAGTATCAGACGGCACTGATAAGGCAAGTAGTATCAGACGGCACTAATAAGGGAAGTAGGAGGAAACGTCACTAGTAAGGCAAGTAGGATCAGTCGGCACTAATAAGGCAAGTAAGATCAGACGGCATTAATAAAGCAAGTATTATTAGATGGCACTAACAAGGCAAATACTATCAGACGGCACTAATAAGGATAGTAGTATCAGAAGACACTAACAATGCAAATATTATCAGACGGCAATAACAACACAAGTAGTATCAGACGACATTAAAAGGCAAGCAGTATCAGAAGATACTAAGAAGGCAAGGAATATTAGACGACAATA
>NW_006984126.1:0-653 GCF_000164805.1 Carlito syrichta | reverse complement strand
GACTCAACCAGCTGACTTAACCATTCAGTTAACTAGCTAACTACTGACTCAACTTGTTGACTTAACCCATTTGCTAACTAGCTGGCTAGCTGTCCTTAAGAAGCAGACTAAATTAGAATGCTGACTTAACAGCTGAATTTAGCTAGCTGACTTAGGTAGCTGACTTAACTACTTAGCTAGCTGACTTAACTGGCTGACTTAACTAGTTAACTAGCTGACTTAACTACTTGAATTAAATATGTAGCTATTTATTTAACTAGCAGAATAACTAGCTGACTTAACTAATTAGCTAACTAGCTAGGTAGCAGACTTAAGTAGCTGACTTAAATAGCTAGCTAATTAGTGAGCTAGCTGACTTAGCTAGCTTTCTTAGCTTGCCAACTGTTTAGCCAGTAGACTTAGTTCGCTGACTTAACTAGTTGACTAACGAGATAGTTAGCTGATTTAACGAGTTGGTTAACGAGATGGCTGTTTTATCTAGTTGGTAATCGAGTAAATTAGTTGACTTAACTAGCTGGTTAACTAGTTAGCTAGGTGACATAACATGTTGGCTGACTAGTCGGCCGATATGTTAGCTAGTTTAACACATTGGCTGACTACTCAGTCGATTTGTTAGCTGGCTTAACAAGTTGGCCAATTAGTCAGCAAACTTG
>NW_006984125.1:0-500 GCF_000164805.1 Carlito syrichta | reverse complement strand
ACACCCAGGCCCAGACAGCCTTTTAGCATTTTGTCTCGGATTCCCAGGGTGCGAGGCTGAAGGCTGTGTGCCAAAGTACCCAGCCTAGACTTGCAAGTTCTGTCTGTAGAGGCAATGTCAAGGAAGGACCCTGGACGGAGGCCACCGCCTCCCTTGTAGCCAGGACAGTGGGCGACACCATGTGCAACTCCAGTGTTTGCATTATGGGGAGCGATGAGGTCTTGCCACGTGGCCCAGGCTGGTCTCACACTCCTGGCCTTCAGCAGTCCCCCGCCTCGGATTCCCAAAGCCCCAACCTGATTTTCTGCCAATCCACCATCTTTTGGGAACTCTGAGCCTAAGACTGGGGCCTTCTTCCCAAAATATCTGTCTTTTCACGATTATCCCAACTCCATACACAAATGGATCCCCTTCTTTTTTTTTTTTCCTTTTTTTCTTTGAGTTGGAGACTTATCCCCTCCCCAAGTTGGAGGGCGGTGGCTCGCTCCTGGCCACCGTAG
>NW_006984124.1:0-346 GCF_000164805.1 Carlito syrichta | reverse complement strand
TTCCCGGGGGTGCGGGGTGGAGCCCAGGGATGCACGACAGGGTCCGGGGTCTGGGGTGCAGGGGGGAGTCCAAGGTCTGGGGGTGTAGGGCAGACTCTGGGCGTGCAGGGCGGAGTTTGGGGTTCTGGGGTGCAGGGTTCAGGATCTGGGGTGCAATGCAGGGTCTGGGAGTGCAAGACAGGATCCAGGGTCTGGGGGGCAGGGTGGAGTCTGGGGTCCAGGTGCAGGGCAGGGTCCAGGTGAGGTTGTAGGGGAGGGTCCAGGGGTATAGGGCGGAGTCCGGGGTTCTGGGGTGCAGGGCAGGGTATGGGATCTGGGGGTGCAGGGTAGGGTCCAGGGTCTGGGT
>NW_006984123.1:0-8005 GCF_000164805.1 Carlito syrichta | reverse complement strand
CGGGAGGCCTATCACTGGGACACCCAAAATCTAGGAGGGACACCCAAAATATTGTTGAAGAATCCAACAGAAGAAGCTAGACACTAGGGTACAAATCACAGATAAGGGCCAGTCACTGAGACATGATTTACTGAGGATAGCCTATTATTGTAGCACTGATCATAGAGAGGACCCAGTCACTGAAACATCCATCATAAAAGATGTCATTAGGGCATCCATTATAAAGGACAACCAGTCACTGGGGCACAAATCATAAAAGAGGGCCAGCCACTGGTGCACTAAATACAGAGGAGTGCTAGTCACTGTGACACATGTTATAGAGGGGAAAAAGTCATTTGGAAAACCATCAAAGAAGAAGATTACTCTTTGAAGCATCCCTCACAGAGAAAAGTCAGTCATTGGGGCAACCATCACAGAGGGGAGTCAGTCACTGGAGCACCCATCCTAGAGGAGAACCAGTCACTGTAACACGCATCAAAAAAGAAGAATCAGACACTGAGGCACACATCAAAGATGAGAGGCATTCACCCATAATACAGAAGGGTCAGGCACTGTGGCTCTGCTTTCACAGGAGAACCAATATCTGGCACAGGTATCAGAGAGGAAGCAATGTCATTGTGGTACTCATCAAAGAAGAGGGGGTAATCAATGGGGTGCATGCCACAGAAGAGGAAGTCATACAGACATCTATCAAAGAGATGGGCCAGACATTAAGGTACACATCACAGAGGCTACCAGTCACTGGGACATACATCACAGAGGAAGGGCACCAGTCACAGAAGTGGTTACTAGCCAGTCACTAGCCAGTAACTGAAGCACCCAACACAACATAGTTTCAGACACCGAGGAACCCATTTGAAATTGGGTCGATCAATATGGCACCAATTGCAGAAGAGGCACATTTACTGGACCAACGATCACATAGGAGGTCAGGTAATGGGGCTTCTATTATGGAGGAGAGTCAATCACAGTGGCACCCATCATAGAAGAGGAGAAATCACTGAGAAGTCCATCACAAAGCTGCGTTATCTACAGGGGATGCCATTATGGAGGGATCCATTCACTGGGACTCCCATCCCAGAGTAGGGCCAGTTACTGGGGCTCACATTATTAAGGTGGACTGGTCAGTGGAGGAACCATCACAGAAAAAGACTAATCACTGGTGTGACTATCACAGAAGAGAGTCAGTCACTGTGACATCCATCACAGATGAGAACCAGTTACAGGTCACCCATCAGAGTACACCCAGTCACTGAGAAACTATCACAGAGAAGAGTCATTTACTAGGACACAAACCATAGAGAACAGGCATACACTAGAGCACCAATAACAGTACAAAGCTAGTCACCAAGGAATCCATTACAGATGAAGGCCAGACACTTGGGCACCAATTACAGAAGAGAGCCAGTCACTGGTTCACAAAACTCAGAGGAGTGCCAGTCACAGGGGCACATATCTTCGAGCTGGATCAGTCACTGGGGAAATCATCAAATAAGACTACTCACTGGTGATCCATCAGAGGAGAACCAGTCACTGGAGCACCCAACACAGAGAAGAGTCAGACAATTGAGCACCCATCAAAAAGGAGTGCCAGGCACTGAGGTACATATCATAGAAGAGGACCACTCACTTAGACACCTACTATAGTTGAGAATCAATAACTGGGGCAGACCTCAACAAGGCAATTTCATTGTGGTACCCAGCACAGAGGAGTGACTGTTACTTGGGACATGTTACATAGGATGACCAATCACTGAGAAACTCATCTCAGAAGAATAATACTCACCGATGCAACCATCACAGAGGAGAGTCAGTCACTGGAATCAACGTCACAGAGAAGAGCCCCACACTGGGGCACCCATCACGGAGAAGTCAGTTACTGAGAAATTCATCAGAGAAGAAATTCAGTCACTAGAGCACCCATTACAGAGGTGGTGTAGTCTGTGAGAAACCCACCTACTGGTCTTAGAGGAGGACCAATCTCGGGGTACCCATCACAAGCAAGAGCTAGACACAGAGGCAACCATCAGAGAGCAGAGCCAGTAAATGTGACACCCATTATTTAGAAAGGCAAATCACTAGGGCCTGCTTCACAGAGGATGGTCAGCTATCAGGACACCAGTCGCAGAGGTGGGCTAGTTACTGGGTCACCCATCATGGAGGAGATTCAGTCACTGGGATTCCCAACACATAGGATGGGAGGTTACTGGGGCACCCATTATGGAGGAGGGTCAATGACAGGGGTACAAATCACAGAAGAAAGTTAATTATTGGTGCACCCATTACAACTGTTAGCCAGCCATTGGGGCATCCCTCACAAAGGAAGTCATTTACTGGAACAACCATAACAGTGGGCAACCAGTCCCTGGGGACCATATTACAGAGGAGGTCATTCACTGGTTTACCCATAACAGATGAGGGTCAGTCACTGGGACACAAATTACAGATGAGAGAAAGCCAGCGAAGCATCTGTCACAGAGGAAGGTGAATCAACCAGGCATCAAACACAAAGGAGGAGAATTCACTGAGGCACCCATCATAGAGGAGAATCAGTCACTTGGACCACAATCACAGAAAAGACCCAGTCACTGGGGCACCCATCATAAAGGACAATCAGTCCCTGAGGTACCTATCACAAAGGCAATCCAGTCACTGAGAAAGCTATCACAGAAGAGTATCTGTTACTGGGGCATGAATCAGAAAGGAAGGGCATTCACTTGGTTACCCACAATTGATAGGGGCCAGTAAAAGAGGTCACTATCACACAGGCCAGCTCATCATGGAGGTACCCCTCACAGAGGAAGGTTATTCACTGTGACTCTTACATAGTGAAGGGATATACACTGTGGCACCAATAACTTATGGAGGAGGGTCAGTCATTGTGACAACCATCACAGAGGAAGACCGTCACTGGGATACTCATCACAGAGAAAGGCAAGCCATGGGGACACCCATCACAACAGAGATTTAGTCACTGAGGCATCAAAAATAGAGAAGGAGGAACAATTACTGGGTCACACTTCACAGAGATGTGCTAATCACTATTGCACCCATTATGGTGGAGGGCCAGTAACAGAGGCACAGATCTCCAAGAAGGCAAGAAGGCACAGTCACTGGGCAGAGATCACAGAGAAAAGGTAGTCACTGAGGTACTCATCACAGAGAATGATTAGTCACTGGGCCATTTTTCACAGAGGTGGCCAGTCCCAGGCACCATCACAGAGGAGAGACAGTCACTTGGGTATCCATCACAGAGAAAGGCTAATCACTGGGACACATAATGGGGGAGGCCCAACTACTGAACACATATCACAGAAAATGGCTAGTCACCGGGGCACCGAATTTGGAGGAAGGCCAGTTAATGGGCACCAATTATAGAAGAGGCACAGCCAATGGAGCACCTATTATGGAGGAGTCTCAGTCACTGGGACACAGTACAGAGGAGGACCAGTGACTGGGCATCCATTATTTAAGAGACTCAGAAACTGGGGCATCCAACACAGGAGAAGATTAGTTACTGGGACACCCATTTTGGAGGAGGCCTTTTTCTAGGTCACCCATCACAGAAGAACGCTTGTCACTGTGAAACCCATCACAGAGGATAGTCAGTCACTGGGAACTCAATCACTGAGAAGGCCCAGTCTCTGTGGTATACATTATGGAGGCCAAATTTTTGTGATACCTACTGCAGAAAAAGGCTAGTCACTGGAACATCCATCATGCATGAAAGTCAGTCACTGGAACACAAATTACAGAGGAAGCCCAGTCACTGTGGTACATATGGATGTGACCCAGTCACTGGGAGAACTATCAAAATGGATGGATAGTCAATAAGGCACCTTTATGGAAGACTGCCGTTAAGTGGAACCCCCATTACACTGTAGGACTAGTCAGTAGGACAAACACTCGAGGAGCACCTGTCCCTGGGAACCTATCTCAAAGGAAACAGTGTCACATTATGGCACCCATAATGGGGGAGGACCAGTCACTGGAGCACCAATATGGAGGAGGCCCTGTCACTGGGTCACCAATCACAGAGGAAGGCTAGTCACTGGTGTACCCATCACAAAGGAGGGTTAGTCACTAGGGGACACATTTTGTAAGAGGGGCATTCACTGTTCACCCATCACAAAGGTGGGCTAGTCACTGGGACAACAGCCACAGATGAGGCCCAGTCACTGGGGCATCCATCATAGAGCAGGGCCAATCACTGGGTCTCATCAAAGAGAAATCCCCCTCAACTGGGCATCCATCACAGAGGAATGCAAGTCACTGGGCAAATGTTATAGAGGAGAGCAGTGTCTGGGACACCCATCACAGAAGAAGTCTACTCATTGAAGTACACATCAGATAGGAGAGTCATTCACTTGGTAAACCATCACAGAGAGAAGCTAGTCACTGTGTTACCCATCATAAAGGGGATCCAGTAACTGGAATACACATCACAGATGAGGACAGATCACTGGGACATCCATTAAGAGGGGTCCTTTCTCTTGGGCTCCAGTCAGAAAATGTCCAGTAACTGGGGAGGCGATCAGTCAGGAAGAAAAACCAGTCTGGTAACCAGAATAGAGGTACAACAGACACTGGGGCATTTTTGACAAGCGAGGGCCAAAGACTGAGGCACCTATCATGTTGGAGTACCAGTAACTTGACCACCCATTACAGAAGTGGCCCAATAGCTAGGTTATCTATGAAAAAGGAGAGCCAGTGAGTGGGACACCCATCACAGAGGAAATTCAGTCACTGGAGCCAACAATAATGGAGGGGGCCTTTTTGCCAGAACTCCTGACACACAGGAGGGCAGTAACTGTGACATCAGTCACAGCGGATGCCCAATCAAAGGAGTATGCATTGTGGAGGAGGTAGTATCCCAGTAACACCCATCACAGAGAAGGACTAGTCACTGGGGCATCCATTACATATGAAGGCCAGTTGCTGAAGCAGCAATCACAGGGAAGACTCAATCACTGGAATCACAATCTGGAAAAGGTCCAGTCACTGGGTATTCCATCACAAAGGAGGGTCAGTCATTGGGACACCCATTTTGAAGGAGGCCCTGTAAGTGGGCCACCCATCACAGAGGACGGCTAGTAACTAGCGAAGAATGATGGAGGATGGCCAGTCACTGGGCATGAATCACAGAGGAGGCACACTAATTGGGCTCACATTATGAATGAGGCCCAGTCTCTGGGACACCTATCACAAAGAAGTTCCAGATAATGGGTCAGTGGGGCACCTAGTAGGGAAGAGGACCAGTAAGTGGGACACCAAACACAGAGTTGGTCTAGTCATTAGGGTAATCATTTAGGAGGAGGGCCAATAACTGGGCACCCATCATAGAGGAGACCTGGTCACTAGGGCACGCATAATGGAAGGAGCCCAGTCATTGGTAAATAATTATGTAGGAGGCCCAGTCACTGGATCACCTGCCACACAGGCAGGCCAATCATGGGGACACCCATCACAGAGCAGTGCTAGTCTCTGGGGCAAATATTATGGCGGGTGCCTCTCACTTTCACAAAAATCAAAGAGGTGGTCCAGCCACTAAGACCCCCATCACAGACGAGAGCCAGACAGAGTCCCCCATCACAGATGAGGGTCATTCACTGGGGCACCCATTACAGAGAAGTATCAGTCACTGGTGCCCATGTTATAAAGGAAGGCCCATCACCAGTGCACTCATCACAGAAGAGGGTTACTCACATGGGTACCCATCAGATAGAAGAACCAGTCACTGGGACAACCATCACATGGAAAGCCAGTAATTAGGGCACATATCACAAATGAGGGAGTTTCATTGAGGCACGCATCACAGAGGAGGATCTGTCACTGAGGCACTCATTATAAGGGGATTAGTCACTGGAGCTCTTATCCCAGCGGAGAGCCAGCAATTGGGAAAACCATCACAGGCAAGGTAAAGTCAGTGTGGTGACCATCACCGTGGAGGGCCAGTCACTGGGGCACATGTTACAGAGAAGACCCAGTCACTTTGGCATCAATATGATAGGAATGCCAGTCACTGGGACACCCAACAAAAAGTCAGTCACTAAAGCAATCATTACAGAGTAGGACTGGTTACTGAGACATCTATTATGGAGGAGGCCCTCTTACTGGAACACCAATCACAGAAGAGTGTTAGTCACTGGGATACCCAAATTGGAGGACAGCCAATTACTGGAGGGCCAATTATGGAAGAGACCATGTCACTGGGGCAAACATCAGAGGAGACTCAGGTACTTGAACAGACATCACAGTGGAGAGTCAGACACTGGGCCACCAGTCACAAAAGTCAGTTAGTCAATGGGGAACCCAACACAGAGTGGCCCAGTCACTATGTACCAATCTCAGATGAGGGCCAGTTACAGTGACATGAATTACAAAGGAGACCCAGTCATTGAAGCACAGATCAAAGAGGAGGACCAACTAATGAGGCAACAAACACAAAGAGGGACAGTCACTGGAGCATCCAGTCGTGGAGGAGAACCAGTCACTGATGAATCATTCAAAGAAGAGGGCCAATCACTAGGACAGTTACCACAGAAGAGGTCCTGTCCTGGGACTCCCATCACAGAGTAGGGGCAGTCATTTGGGAGCACATAACAGAGAATCCATTAATTGGAAAACCAATTAATTTGGAAACCAATTAACAGAGGCGGATCAGTCACAGAGGTACTCCTCACAGATGAGGGTTAGTCACTGGAACACCAACAAAGAGAATGGCTAGTCACTGTGGCACTAACAGAGGATGACCTGTCACTGGGCCACTCATTACGGAGGAGGGCCAGTCACTGATATAACCATCACCAAAAGAGTCAATCATCGGGACACATCATAAAGGAGCATTGTCACTGGTGCATCTAATATGAATGAGGTCCAGTTCCTGGGACACCCAACACATGGAAGTGCAGGTCACTATGGAGGAAGGCCTGTCACTGGGATAGCAATCGAGAGGAATACTAGTCACTGGTGATTTCATCATCTAGGAGGTCAGTCAATGGGGCAATTTTCACAGAGAAAAGTCAATTGCTGGGACATGGGAGGCCCAGTCACTGGTACATTAATCACAGAGTCTAGCCTGTTACTGGGACACCAATCACAGAAGACAGCCAGTCACTGAAGCATCCATAATAAAGGAGGGTTAGTCATTGGAACACCAACTATGGAAGAGGCCAGTAACTGGGACTTTCACCAAAGAGGAGGGCCTCACTGATGAGGGCTACTCATTGCAGCACCCATCACAGAGGATGGCCATTCATTGTGGCACCATGTGCAGAGGAGGCCCAGTAAATGGGACACCCATTATGGAAGAGACCATTCGTTGTGACACTCATCACAGAAGAAGGCTAGTCATTTGGACACCTATCATATATAAAGTACAATCGCTGGGACACCAACCATAAAGGAGGCATTCACTGGGGCAAAAATTATGGATGAGGCCTAGTCCCTGGACATCAATCAGAGAGGGGGACCAGTCATTGCAGCACCTGGCACTGAAAAAAGCCAGTCACTGGGAAACCAATAACTAAGGAGGAACTGTCAGTGTTGCATTCAATATGGAGGAGGATAAGTTACTAGGACACCCATCACAGAGTAGAACTAGATATTAAGGAACCCAATATGGAGGAGAGCTAGTCACTGGAGCATAAATGAAGAAAGAGGCACAGTCATTGAGGCACCCATAATAAAAGAGGGCTAATCACTGAGTCACCCACTATATAGGAGATCCAGTCACTGGAGAGCGATTTAGAGGAAAGCAAGATAATCGGGCATCCGTCATTGAGGAGAAACAGTCATAGGGAATTTTTCATAGAGAATGGACAGTCACAGGGGCATCTGTCACAGAGGAAAGACAGTCACTGGGGTATCCTGCACTGAGGAAGGTTAATCACTGGAACAGCAATTATAGAGGAGACTCAGTTACTGGGACACACATAACAGAAGGGCAAGTCACTGAGGCACACAATTTGGATGAGGTCAGTCACTAGAGCAACAATCACTAAGG
>NW_006984122.1:0-775 GCF_000164805.1 Carlito syrichta | reverse complement strand
AAAAAAAGAAGAGCATCCAGTGTATGTGTAGTGGGGATCATCCTGAATAGACAGAGATCATTTGGGAAGGATGTCCCAGCCTTGGGTCTAGAATTCCCGAAAGACAGAGGATGGGCAGAAAATCAAACTGTGGCTTTGGAAGGCTGAGGCAGTGGACTACTGGAGCCTGGGATTTTGAGACCAGCCTGGGCCATGTGGCAAGACCTCGTCGTTCCCAGGAATGCACACAGAGGAGTTGCATGTGGTAGTGTCCGTGGTCCAGGAGTGACAGGAAGCAGTTACCTTCATCCTGGGGCGTTCCTTTGCGTCGCCTCCACTGACAGAATGTTCGAGTCCAAGATGGGCACCATGGCACACGGTCCTCATCCCTGCACCCTGGGAGGCCAAGGCGGGAGGCAACTTGAGCCCAGTGGTAGGAGACCAGCCCAGGCGATGTGGAAAGACTTCATTTCAGTGAGAAGTTACCAAAATCGAGTCAGGCATGATGACCCCAGACTCCTGGCTGCTCGGGGGCCGAGGCATGAATACTGCCTGAGCTCTGCAGGTCAAGGCCCTGGGAGCCATGATCACGCCACTATGCCCCAGGCTGGCCAACGGAGACTCAGGTAACAAAAAGATGCCTCCCATGTGCATCACGATGGGCATCCACAGCTCCCCAGGGAAAGGTCTGCGTGGGTGGGGGACGATGGTGTGATCAGGCAAGGAAGAGATCACACCCCACCCAATGGAGGCAGACCAGGCTACTGGAACCTGCCCACGGTATTCCCCACCACTT
>NW_006984121.1:0-756 GCF_000164805.1 Carlito syrichta | reverse complement strand
CTTTCTATTTACCTTCTAAATAGAAAGCTCTTCTATGCAGAACAATGTTTACATGTGATTCTGAAAATTAAAAGTTCCATTATCTATTTCTCATTTTTTTTCTGGAACTTCAACTTGATATTAATTTGCAACCTTACCAGCAGGTTTCTATCTTTCTAGCATGCTCATTAAAAATATTCCTTAAATCTACTTTGTAGTCTGCCAAAGTAGAAATTGTTTCTGTGGTTATTTTATATTTTAATTTAGAAGACAAATAAATAAAACTCATGCTTTATTCCTTCTAACTACCTATCCTTCAAATACAATTTTATTCACTTGATACATGGGAAAAAATTGCATTTTACTAGCATAACACATTTTTTTACACTTTTAAAGAAAAAGTATGGTATTGTTCTAGTCTGAGAATTGTGATAACATTCAGAATATGCTTTTAAAACATAGAAACTAATTTTTGTTCAGACCAAAAAAAATTGTAACCACAGAAAACAAACTATTATGTGCTTTAATGATAAAATTGTTAACTAGAAGACAGGAAAATAAATGTTTCTTTTGGCCAATACTACCCTCTAGTGGAATAGTGGGCAGTAGAAAAAGGCATGGTTTTGGAAAGCTGAGTTTATCCTCAATTTATTGCAAAATAGAACATTTATACAGAAACAGAATTTTGTACATTTCTCTTCAGATGTCCTTGAAGCAAAAATATAATGAACTATTGATTATGCTTGTTGACACTATATTTCAATAAATTTCTTCTCT
>NW_006984120.1:0-739 GCF_000164805.1 Carlito syrichta | reverse complement strand
TCGCCGGCCGACTATTTAATTCGATGACCAGTTGGATCACTCGCCGGCCTACTAGTAAGTCAGCTCTGGTTAGGCGACCTAGATGACCAAGTAGTTAACTAAACTAACTAATCGGCCGACTAGTTGACACACTTTTCAGCCAACAAGTTAGCTCAGCTAAGTAGTAGGTCGAATAGTAAGGCCAGCTAAATAGTTGGCCAGCTAGTTGGCTGACTAATTAGGTCAGCAAACTAGCCAGCCAACTTGTTAAGTGAGCTACCTATTGAGACAACATGTCAGTCCATTAGTTAACCGAGCTAACTAGTCGGGTGACTATTCGGCCAAATGTTAAGCCAGCTACCAAGTCAGCCTAGTAGTCAGCCAACATGTTTAACGAGATAAGTATTCGTCCGACTCATCAGCCAACAAGTTAAGTCACCCAGCTTACTCATTAAAAAACTAAAGTCAGCTACTTAACTCATTTAACAACTAGTTAAAACAGTTAGTTAACTCATTAACCAACTCGTTAAGTCAGCTAGCTACCTCGTTAGCCAACTAGTTAAGTCAACTGTCTAAGTCAGTTAGTTAACAAGGTAGCTAGTTAAGTCAGCTTGCTAAGTCAGCTAGCTCACTAGTTAGCTAACTATTTAAGTCAGCTTCTTAAGTCTGCTACCTAACTAGATAGCTAATCATTAAATCAGCTAGATATTCAGCTAGTTAAATAGCTAGCTAAATATAACATTCAGGTAGTTAAGTCAGG
>NW_006984119.1:0-743 GCF_000164805.1 Carlito syrichta | reverse complement strand
AAAATGCAATGATGGTGATGGTTATAACAGTAACACCAGTGGTGGCCAACGGTGAAGCTTAGGAAATGACCCTTCTTACAAAAGCCAGCTGAGTAGACAACAGCATGCATCTCCTGAATTTGGGCTCCCACTCAGGTTGGAGGCAGACCCTACTTCTCATCTTTTGGAGAGAAACATGGGATGTCATGAAAACCCAAACTCTAGACTAAATAAACAGCGGTCACTATCTATTCTCTCAACTGTCCCCAATAAAAGTGCTCAAGAGAGTCTGACTTTTGCAGATGAGGACCATGGAGCTAGGGTTGAGTCAGGTTCTCAGGCAAGTTACAGACTGGTTTCTCCAATCTCAGGATCCATATGTCCATCCATTTCATGCAAAGAGCCCAGCAGAGGAATTCCTGCATAGGAAGGCTGGCGTGGGCCGGCCTCCTGGCAGATAGGGCCAAGATTCTCTGGAACAACTCAGAAGGACACAGGTTGCTGGGCTGGCCTTCCCAGCAAAAATATCTAGCAAGCCACAACCATCAGTTCGCCTCATCTGAGAATGGGGCCACACATGACAGAAAATGGGGCTACATATGACAGTTTGTGTCCCATGATTGCTGTCCAGCTTGAAGAAGAGCATTAACAGAGAAAAAAGACTTTGTGGCTGGGCGCGGTGGTTCAAGCCCATAATCCCAGCACTTTGGGGACACTGAGGCAGGAGGATTGCTTGAGACCAGCCTGGGCAACATAGCAAGAAC
>NW_006984118.1:0-3285 GCF_000164805.1 Carlito syrichta | reverse complement strand
TCTGTCACCAGTTTTTATCCCAGTGATAATTTACACGCAGTGGCTATGTAAACCTGCAGGGAACAAAGACTTTTATACAAGAAATCGCCTTGCTATAATACGCTTGTGATATTTATACATTCCCAGAATTAGTGTATGATTTTCTACCCCACATTCACTGTATGTGTTTGCAGCATTCATATTTAAAACTTTGTTAAGTTTGGCTTTTGTTGTCCCATAATGACCATGTTATGTTATGTAAATGTTAAGCAAACAAGCTTTCCTAAGCATACCTTGGGATGGAAACTTAAAGGGCTAATGTAACCCTTTGCCCGCCAGCTCAGGTTACTTCATACGCAGGAACTGCATGGACCTAACTTATCTAACATTCCATTCGGCCCATTAAGTGGGTTTCTGTCAATCACGGGCAGCACCCACCAATACCAAGTGTTCCCGTACCCATTAGGAGAAATTACCCAATCATGTAAAATCAAGTTTAAAGTTCTTTCCCCTCCCTCTGTAATTGTGCATAAAAACTGCTTGCCATTATGAATCAGGGCTCTCGTCCCTGAAGCTGCTGCTTTGGGCGTGAGCCCAGACTCGAGCCTGAATAAAGACCCTCGTGTGTTTGCATCGGAGCTGGCTCTTTGTGGTCTCTATATCTCTCATCAGAGTCCTGGGTTCAACACCCTGTAAATCTATAACTCAAAAATATTCTAAGTTTTAAAATACCTATTTAGCCGGGCTCGGTGGCTCAGCCTGTAATCCCACGTCTTTGGGAGGCTGAGGTGAATGGATTGCCTGAGCCCACGGGTTTGAGACCTGCCTGGCAGCGAGACCTCATCTCTACAATAAATCAAAAAATCAGCCAGGCGTGATAGCGCATGCCTGTAATTCCGGCTACTCGGAAGGCTGAGGCGGAGGGATCGCCGGAGTACAGCAGGCGAGGCTGCGGTGGCCGGGAGCGGCCACTGTACTCCAGTCTGGGCAACCGAGTGAGACTCCAACTCAAAAAAATAAATAAATAAAATAAAATACATATTTTTCAAGAACACATGAAACAAAAAACACAGATTAGAGAGAAGAGAACTGTCACCTACAGGGGTGGGAGTGAAGGATGGGAATGAAGAAAGAGGATAAAAGGAAATAAAACACATAAATAAAACAAGAGACAGCCTTGCAAGGAGGATCCCGAGAGCTGTTCCAGGAGATGATGCACCCAAGAGTCCACCCTGAGGTCTGAATCCCGAGCCCTACTCATGCAGCGTGCCCATGAAGCACACACTGAGGGGCCACAGGTAATGCAAGGGACACCTTTGAGTCCGAGGGGCCAGGGCCCACATCTCAGCGTTACCACGGCAGCTGTTTCTGCCTCAGAAGACTCAGTGTCCTTCTCCGCATGAGGATGGAATGCCATGGGCTCAAGACTATAAGGATCCCTAAATGCCCTGAGCAGTAGCCAGGCAGGGCTGAGAACAGATGTCCGAGGGATGTTGCCTGTACCACTCCCACAAGGGCAAGAGCCCACTAAGGAGCAACCCTGCTGAGTAGGTCCAGCAATCACTGAGCTCTCCTCACTCCCAGGTCCTCCCCGACTCCCCCAACACAGGAAAATAAGCTTCAACGACAGCCTGTTCCTGTTCTGCTCTGAAGTGAAAACTGGTGTCTGCTAGAAACAAGCTGTCTACCAAGCGATCATCACACTCGATGTGGGAAGCACTAGCACAATCCCCCACTAAAGTCTTCAATACGACAAAAAGGCCCACTGACAATGCTGTTCAACATTGTCCTAGAGATACTAGCAAAAGCAGTAAAACAAGAAAAAAGGGTAAATGAAATAATAAAAGAAAAAGCAACAGCAATTATTTGCAGATGTCATGGTTTCAGCTCCCTAGAAAATCCAAGGGAATCACAACTAACAAAGTATTAAAATTAATGAACAATTATAACATATAAGGTGGCCAAAACCAAAATCAGCATATTCAAGCAGTAGAAAAGTTAGTAGAAAAGAAAAATCCCATTCAAAAGAGAAACAAACCTCGAGATAAATCTGCAGTAAACTTGCTTGACCTACATGAAGAAGAAAATTTGATCGTCTCATGGATATAACAGTACACTTCATTCTAAATATGCAGCCTGTGTCTAGATGGAAAGTCAGTCCCTTAAAGATGTCAATCCCCTCATCTTCATCTGCAAAGTCAATGCAATCCCAACCAAAGCAAAGACGTAACTGTCACAGAATTTCTCAAGCTGATTCTACAATTCACTCAAAAAAAGAAATGTTTAAGAATACCCAAGATTTCTGAAAAGAAGAACAAAGAAGCTACACCCTTCTCTAACTGTATCAAAATACATGCTAAAGTTCTGGTTATCAAAACAAAAAGAGACCAGGAGGTCAACTAACTGGACAGAGGAGAGTTCAGGGACAGAAGTGTGTGCATACAGGAGTGGGCATGTGATAATGGTGGCATTCAAACCTAGCAGGAAAAGGATTTCACATACAATGTAGGGACTCACCTCATACCAGATACAGAAATAAATTCCCAATCTATAGTGGCAGAAGTGGGAGAAAGTCTAAGACAATAACGTTAGGATAAAGAGAGCCTTTTCCTGGAATAAAGTCTACAAACAAAAAGGAAAACCTTCACACAAGTGACTCCATGTAAAATGTAAATATCCGCATGGCAAAATACAGCACACCCAGGCAGCCCATAATCCCTCATCACTCACCCACTCTCAGATCTCCACGTGGCCATCAGTGCTACAAGAGATGTGTGTGTGTGTGTGTGTGTGTGTGTGTGTGTGTGTGTGTGTGTGTGTGTGTGTGTACTCTCTCAGCAGGGCTCTAATCCGTCTTGTTCATAGCCATGCCTGCCCTCTAGCCAATGGGGGGTGGGGGGGTCATTCAAGAAGTAATTTCTGCACGAATCCATGAGACCCTGGGCAGCTGAGAGCCGCTGTGCCAGAGGGAAGAATCAGTGCTCACCACTTGATGATAACTTGGCACAGACACACCTGGCCGAGGACTCAGGGGCGCTGGGTGCCAGTCGGAGCCCTGCCTCTGTCTTCCGATGCCACAGTCAGGACATTAGTCTCTGCGGCTGCCGCTCAATACCGCATCCCCTCTCATTTTATTCTGGGCATGTGGAAGCCTCTCATGACTCGAATACTTCTGGTGATGGAGAGCTCGCTCCACCCAGGCAGCTTGTGCTTTTCTGTGTAGCTCAGACTCACAGCACTCTCTCTTTTACAGGACTGAACTCTTCCCCCCCAAGCCTCTTCCAAGACTGCCTTACAGAGATTAAG
>NW_006984117.1:0-833 GCF_000164805.1 Carlito syrichta | reverse complement strand
GATTTACAAAGTCGTAAGTATTGGGCTCTGCATAAGTATAAAAATTTAGATAATTGAAAATTATGGAAAATCAAATTATGATATAGCAAAAGCAATGTTAAAATCCTCGAGGAAAAACTGCTCGAAGTCTGTTACATAATAATAAAAACATCAAAAAGTATCTAATCTAAAGAAAGTGCTAAAATATTATTTGGTTCTGCTATAACCAAGCTTCAACAGGACTCCGTGAACATAATAATAAAATACTTCCTCTTGGGCAACCCCCTCTTGTCCCCTCCCAGTATGGGTGTTTCTCGGTCCTCTCAATGAAGACTGCTGTAAAAAAAACATAAATAAAGACTACTTCTTTTAGAGGGTTCTTGAATGATCACTTCTCCCTGGAGAAAATTTGGGATAGGTGAACACATGCTTCTCTTCATTTCTTGGGAGTGAAATCCACCATGTCTACCGCATTTGGCAGAGCACTGTACATAAGTGTTTGAAGCCTAAGGATTGCTCAGTAGTCAAGGTCGCTCCCATTATGATGTCACAGTTATGAGATTGTTGTCAAAAATGACAATTTGACATGCTTGTTTCCCTGACTTTACTTACCATTTTTAGTGTAAAAATTAGACTTTTAGTCAATGTACAGATTCAATGAAATAACCATTATGTTAACATCACTCTTCTCAGAACTGTAAATTACAATAAAATATTCATATGAAACCATAAACAATCATGAATACCAAAAGAATCTTATCAAAAGAAACAAAGCAAGAGATACCGCAGTTCCAGACTTCAAACTTTACTATATGTTTACACTAATCAAAACAGCTTGGTATTGATACTGCGAA
>NW_006984116.1:0-809 GCF_000164805.1 Carlito syrichta | reverse complement strand
GGGCTCTCCCTCAAGTGCAGGGCTTTCAGGATCAGAGCCCTTGCTCTGGTGCATGCCTCTTCTTCCTCAGGGGCAAATCTATCCCTCCGATGCATGAACTCTTTATAGGGTGCAGAGTTCTCCATTATAGGCAGAGACAATCCTCAGGTGGAAGGACTTTTCCTCATGTGCAGGAGTACTTCTTCATGTACAGGGTCTTCTCTCAGCAAGAGGGGTTCTCACAGTGCAGGGTCTCTTCATCAGGCGCAGGGCCTCTTCATCAGGTGCAGGGCCTCTTCTTCAGGTGCTGGGCTGTCTCTGAGCAGCAGCAAGGGCTCTTCTTCAGGTGCAGGACTCTCCCTTAGGTACAGGGGCTCTTCATCATGTGCTGGGCTCTCCCTCCAGTGCAGGGACTATTCATAAAGTACAGGGTTCTCTTTCAGATTCAGGGGCACTATCTCAGTTGATGGACCTGTCCCTCATGTGCAGGAGCACTTCTTCAGATGTAGGCCTCTGCCCCCGGTGCAAGGGTTCTTGATGTTTTCTTGGTTGCAGGGCTTCATCTCAGGTACAGGACTCTTTCTCAGGGGCATGGTTCTTTGTTAGGTGTAGGGGTCTCCCTTAGGTGCAGGGGCTCTCCCTCAAGTTTAGTGCTTTTCCTTAGCTGCAGAGCTTTCTTTTTTTTTTTTTCTTTTTTTTTTTTTTTTTTAAGAAGCAAAATACAAACTTTATTATGTTAGGAGCTGAAATGTAAGGGATTTTTTTTTTTTTTTTAATAATTAATCAGTATTTTTTATTATAGTTTTGTGGGGTACAGTTAAGGGTTAGGT
>NW_006984115.1:0-726 GCF_000164805.1 Carlito syrichta | reverse complement strand
CATACCCTTATGATGAATAGAGCTTGTGTTCAGGCTGTGCAACTTTCAGTTTGTCTTCTCAACACACTTTCTCATCCTCTTCTGGTTTGCTGGGAATCCCCTCCCTTGTTCTAGGTGCCTCTGGAAGAGCTATCAATTACATTACACTATTCCTTGCCCTCTCCCCTGCCCACCGTGTCTCTGGGCTGAGCTCATGACCAGGTTGTTCAATCAGAGCAACCAATCCTCCTTGGCCACTGTGATGAACTCAAGGATACACAAGTGACTGGGCAGGGCCAATCAGAAGTGATTTTTGAGAAGGATAATTACATTCACAACTTAGTGTAGATTGCAGCGAATGTTTGAGACCGTGAGCAGCTGCTGGGTCCCTGTCACTCAACGTGACCTCTATTCTTTGGGGTTTATAACCAGCTAATGAATGTCTAGTAAACACAAAATGAGAGAAAGGATGCTTATAATGATCTGACCACCTAGAGTCCCATCATTTATTCAAGAGGCAGTCTCAGATTGGATGTTTTCTGCATAGACCTTTTTTCAGTCATAGATGGAAGATGCGGGGCAGCCCTGGTCCTGGGGATATTTAGAAAGTGGCGTTGATGTGACATTTATGGTTTTTCAGAGTCTAGACCAAAACCATCAACCATATTCAATTCCCACCTTTACCTTCATAGCATTGTTCTTGCCCACACTTGGAGTTTGCTGTTCTCTGAAAAGGTCATTTACTTG
>NW_006984114.1:0-440 GCF_000164805.1 Carlito syrichta | reverse complement strand
CAGTTGCTTGGATATCAAGAGTAAGACTCCCTTAAAAGTTGTTAAAAAATTGGAAACCAAGATTCCTGGTTTCCTTTTCAAAAGACAACCTAATAATGTGGCGACATAGAAGCCCAGATTGCTGATTAAACCTTATCAAGAGACGTTGTAGATTTAGGCGATTGAGAACTACAAGAACCCGATTCCCTTTCCGTTCTCAGCAAGAAACTCTGTATACAAAAATGCAGATGCCCAGATGTTACCTAGGGATGTGGGTTCTATGAATCCTGGTTACATTTAAATAATTCATACTAAATATTTGGCAACTGCAAAACCCTCGGCCCCTCTCCAAATAAAGTACAAAGGGAATTTTAAGGATTACCAAGTTCATCTTAAGACCAAAGTTACATCTAAATACGGCAAGATGATACTTTTATTCCGGGAGTCTGGCCTTGATTGTC
>NW_006984113.1:0-737 GCF_000164805.1 Carlito syrichta | reverse complement strand
GAGATTAGGTTGAGCAAAACAAGGGATACACAAAAGTCCATATACTGCCTGATTCATGAAGCCCAAAAACATGCACAACTAATCTGATAGCAATCAGAAAGTGGGTGAGTTTGGGGTCAGGAGAATGAATTGACAGAGAAGAGGCAGAAGGAACTTCCAGGAGTGGCTAAAATGTTCTACATTTTGTTCTCCCCAGTGCCTACAGGGAGATACAGGGCTGTCAAAAACTCATCAGTTAAACCTTAATATCCATGCATTTTATTGTATGTAAATTACATCGCAACAAAAAATATGCTTTTAAACTTAAGTGTAAGGAAAAGAATAATTTGCTGAGGCAATGTTTCTTGAATTCAACATAAAATATACTTCAGATAGAACAAACTGTTTGCTATTTAAAATTTCCAATACAATTAAGACATAAGCAGTCACAGATGCAAATTTACAGAATTATGATTTTGAGATGAAAGGGGGGTGACTGAACATCTCACTTTGCTTCAGTCAGTCAACCTAGCATAGACCTGACAGCACAGCTTAATTGCTAACACTGCCTCCTTCACAATGAAAAGCATCTCAGCTAGATGAAGAAAGACCTTTGCGGCCATGTTAGCTAATGGGGCATTTAGACAATATTTAGCAAAATGAGCTCATTTACTCTTTAATTCAATCCACATTTACTAAGTACCTACTAAGTAGTTAAGCATAGTCCTTTTGTTCTTGCTACCACTTCGAACTGCTTC
>NW_006984112.1:0-513 GCF_000164805.1 Carlito syrichta | reverse complement strand
CCAGCCTGGGCAACATATGAGACATCATCTCTACAATTTTTTTTTAATTGAAAAAAATCACCTCAATCCGGGCTCGGTGGCTCAGCCTGTCATCCCGCGCCTTTGGGAGGCTGAGGTGAGTGAATTGCCTGAGCCCGCGGGTTCAAGACCCGCCTGGGCAGCAAAACCTCATCTCTACAATAAATCAAAAAATCAGCCGGGCGTGGTAGCGCACTCCTGTAATTCTGGCTACTTGGGAGGCTGAGGCGGAAGGATCGCCGGAGCCCAGCAGGCGAGGCTGCGGTAGCCGGGAGCAGCCACTGCACTCCAGTCTGGGCGACAGAGTGAGACTCCGACTCAAAAAAAAAAAAAAAATCACAATTGGTGGTTCATGCCTGTAGTCCTAGCTACTTGGAAGAATCATCTGAGCCCAGGAGGTAGAAGCTGTGGTGAGCTGTGACCACAGCACTGCACTGTAGTCCTAGCTGAGGTGGAAGGATCATCAGAGCCCAGGAGGTATAGGCGGTGGTGAGG
>NW_006984111.1:6552-14981 GCF_000164805.1 Carlito syrichta | reverse complement strand
CCTGCCTCAGAGTCGTTTTGAGGATGAGAAGGTTCCTGTATGATCGGGTTATTTAAATGTTCAGAACTGTCCTGGACACAGGGTTCTGCACCCTTGCTATTTCAAATGTGCCGCAGTTGTTGCAGTCGTGGGGAGTGGTGGAATCTAGGGAGGACTCTGGGAGTGTACGGCAATGAGGAGAGGCCAACATCACTGTTGGGGATGAGAAAAGGAGCAGAACGGCCAGCATTCCTGCGAGAGTTAGCTATACATGAGATCGGATGAGCATGAATCAATCCTTGCTGAGAGTGTTGGCATGGGAGGTTATTCTTACCTTATTTCCGTGATGCGGGATTATTGTAGAGATCTATTTGTCATAAGCGATTTGTTACAAGGGTCATCTATGGGTTTTAGACCAAGAATGAAGACCTGAATCTCCATAAGAGGAAACTTCCCTACTCAATGAGCGATCGAAAGGATGAATAACTTGTTTCAGGATATCAGTGGTAAACACAGTCATTTAAAATTGATCATAAAACTGTTAACCAGAAGATGTATACTGGTACTGATTTCAAGACTCTTCCTTTACTGCGCATGTAGAGTTAATGTTTTTGAAATATTGAAATTTGCCCAATTTTGGTCACATTTTTTTTGGTTTTTGTTTCCAGGCTACGATTCCGTATGAAATGAAGAATTTGCTACATGCCCTAACTGTGGTGGTGGAGAAACAGCAACCAATTGACGCCTTATGTGAAGAAGCTGAACAGGTCTGTTGTGTTGGATGACAACATGCTTTCTGGAAGGCTACAATGCACACAGCTTGGTTCTTTCTGAGTTCCTGGGAAAAGCATTCTGGTGATACATTCTGAGTTAGCATTCAGTTGGAGTTTGTCACTCAATATTTAATGTAATGGGCAATTATGTTTTCACTTTTGGACTTCATGAAGAGTTTCGTGGGGATTATTTAAAACAGGAAGAGACAGATCAGAAATGGTTTCTAGCAGTGTACACTGTGTGTCTCAGATTGTTCCTTTGCCACCACATGAATGAAGATGTGTATGTGCCACAACCAGCCCTTCGGAGGCCGGCGATAAAGACGTAGAAACAAAGCTCGAAAAGTTGTTGAAAAGGACCTTCCGTCACAGTTGCATCGTAGCTCTTGGCTGTCGGTGGCAATGACCTCTTCTTCATACACCTCCCTCCTTTTAGGATTCAGGTCGAGTCTTTTTGGGGAGGCATTATTTTTAAGGATTCCCATGAAGTACGTGTGCTAAGGTCACTTCTGAACGGACTGAGATGGCTCAAATAAACAGAGAAAAGTGTTTGAAAGGAAGACTCCTGAGAGAAGTGGAAATTATCTCTATGCCAGTCAGTGGTTTAAACAGAGCTTGCAAGCAGAGTCAGGCTGCTTTCGTGTTTCCTAGAAAGCATTTATTAAGTGGTGTGAAGATTTGCATGAAACCTTTTTCTCTAAATGTCATTGCTAAATGTGACGGCCTAGCGGAGGAAGTGTGGTATGAACTTTGAGTCCTCCACGTCCTTTCTCCTTCCCACCCAGCGAACTGTCACTAGAACCCAGAGTTTTCACCTCTGCAGTGGGATTTGCATGGTTTTCTTCCCTTTGCTGCTGCTGCTGTCCTGGGTCAGGACCTCAGCCTCCTTGCTGGTGCCACGCAGCTTTTCTCTCCATCCTCCCCGCTTCTCCGATCCATCCCTCTATACCTGCAATGTTCTCTTCCTGCCACATAGCCCTTCCCTCTTCCCGACCTGTCAGTGGATTCCCCATTTAAATTCCTGGATATTCAGAGATCCTTCAAAGATACGACTGCTTTTAGAGCTCCATTGGCTCTGTTCTTTCCTCCCGCCCACCGGGCTTGTGGCCTTCTCGGCAGTAACTCACCTGAACTTCCGTCCTTTGCTTGTGCTCTACTCTGAGAATATTGTAAATGGCTTTTTCTTTACCCACTGAAATCCAGTTTTTTTGCCACCCAAGTGGACATTACTCTCCATTCTCGTGCACATGCATGAGTGAGCTGCCCTTCCACGCCTATTATGGACTGTTAATATTGTGTCTGCTTGCATGCTGGCTCATGTCACAGGATTATGGAAGAGATCCTATATGTATTTTTCAATGCCTCCATGCTCTTTCATTAGTAAGAACGATTTTACTCTTTGTTGAAGACAGAAAATAGATTTTCCATATCCCCAAAGATGAAGAACGTACTTGAATGTTTCTTTCCCCTTGATGAGTTCAAACACGAGGGCGTTTCCTTCCCTCTGGAAATTGTGGCCCACAGACTATTCATGACAATAAATCGGTCCTTACTTGGTGAAAAGTGGTGGCACTTATTGAGATAGGACGGCCAGTCTTTTTCTGTGTTTGGTCCTTCTTGAACTTTGCTGTTCACCATCCCGTTTATTCAAACTAAGACTATGACTGGTGTCCAGGCTATAATCAGTTTTCACCCCAATCTGGCATTGAAAAACGTGAATTCGGTAGTTGGCGTTGTCTGTATGATATAGGGTTTTAGCCTGGGAATCAATAATATCAGCATCCTTTAAATGCTGAAGGCGGTTTCTTTTGACATGTGATTTCCCATGTATCAAATGTGGCATGACACGTGGGGGTCTGTAGCTGAACTAGACTTTTTTGTTTAGGTTTTCGGGGACTTGAAGGAGGACCAGCAATGTTTTCCTGGTGGTGCGCAAAAGGAACTTTAGAAACCATGGACTGTGACGCAAGAAAACACTCTGTTGGCCACTGTAAGTAGTGCATACTTAGTGTTAGCAACTAAAGATTGATGTGAGCACTGGAATATTTTCTCAGCAAAATATGTATAACAATCATCCATGTTTCCTTTTGTGAGACAGCAGTGGCAAGAGTTGGCACATATTCGAATGTTTCTTGACTCTCTGGTGCTCTGAAGAAAGAACTCAAACCAAAATGCTAGGATGCAAGCCTAATATTAGCTACCCTGAACCACGTTCTAGTGTTCAAAACAATTCTGGTCTAAAGTAGGAAATGTTCCTTCTCTTTTGTTTGTTTGCTAAATGCAAGACCTGGTTTCCGGAACCTGCAGAATGAGCCCTAATCAGTTCTTTGCATGCTGGTCATTACACTGGCATACACTGTCCATCAAGTTCTGGCAATAAAGATGAGTTTATATGAGGTTGGCCTCTGTGGATCTGTATTCGTCTAAAAAAGTAGAAAGCACAGGCATGCGAGCTCACATTTTTCTTCCTTAAGGGGAAATGTGCAAGTAGACCAGACCTGTCTCGTCTGCGCACCCTTTTGCCTTTACTCCTTAGGTTACAGAGTCAATTCCAATGAAAGTATGACTTCAAGAGAAAATCCTCTCTCTGGGCTCATCAGAATTGTTAAAATAACTTACGTGTGTGTTCCTGCAAAATTTAAACTACAGAAATCATTAAGACATCTGAGCAGGTTGTAGAAACGTCAGTGCTGACTGTGTGTTTGTGAACATGTCATTTCCACAAAGGCATCAAAAGGTCATTTGCTTGGTTTGGGTTCTCCATTAAGGGACACTCACCCTCAGCATTGAATGAAAGTGTTTTATTCACATTCTTGTACATGTAATCACTTGCAGTGAGCAGTATTCCCCATCGTCTAAAGGTGAAGTGTCTAGAGTGCTTTTTTTGCAAGTTAAACATTCAGTGAGGACATGGATGTTCAAACGTACATGCATCTGAGGCTCACGTCACAAATCCTCATGGCTTTCCTTTACAATGTGCACGTATGACTTGTAACAACACACCCATCCTTCATTTGGAAACTGTGGATGCAATACATATGAAATTCCTTTGGAATATACCTAGGATAAGTCCGTGAAATGAATTGTTTCGCTGAGTTACTGATACTGCTTTCATGAATCATTCAAAACAAAATGTTCCCATTGTGAGGAGTGACTTCGTTTCATTTTTCCGTGGGTTTGTCCTTTTACTTGGCCCTTATATTGCCCCCTTCTCATTTTTAGGGTTTTCCAAAACAAATCTGTACAGATTCCCTTTTTCCACCTGCAACAGCTCATCCAGGAATAAGTGGGCCTTCCACCATCATCTGGCATTGAACTGTGTGGGAGAGTCCAGGCCGTAAAGTTTGCATTTTGTAAAGAATTTTCCTTCTAAGCCATAACATATGTTGGTAGAAAAGTGTAAGCACTACTTCAGTGTCTAGGAAGGCCTGATTTGAGAAGGTTTTTCTGTAGTGACATTGGTCAAATAAGTACTCTAACGTCCTGGTGAGAATTAGAGTATCCCTGCTGAGCTCTCTGAATAATTTTATCCTCCAGTGATGAGAAGAGCATCAGGACATGAGGTGCTTAGTCTGGTAGCAGGTGACTTTCCTGCCGTCCTCTTCCTACGTTCAGTGAGTCAATGTAGACTTGAAATATCTTTGGGTGATACTGTAGAGGGAAGAAAGGTTTTGCCCTCAAAAAATTATTGGGGGGTGTGCGGGGGTCCAGCCCCTGCCGGGTCGTGAGGTTTCCTGAAGGAGAGATGGGTAGACGAAAGGCGAAAATAATATACTCGGACACCTGCTTGCTGACCAGGTGACATCCTTTATGAGTTAACAGAAAGCTTGTATACTATTCGTAAAGGGGCAAGACAAAGAAAATTCCTTCACGTACATATCCTTTAAAAGTTACCACCATCTCCTCTTAGAAGAAACGAACAAGCCAAGAACTTCAGTTAATGAGTCTTGAGATAAGTTTAAAAGGAGTTTTACTTAAACTAAACATAATGCATACAAGGTTTACTTTGATTTCTGTTCCACATCACTTGTCTAATTAAAAAGCCTTAAAATCACCAAAACAAAACTATAGATTGTACCTAGTGATAGTAGGAATATGAAGCCCATTAACCTGACCAAACAACAGTGGCTAGCATTTAAAGAATAACTATGAAAGTGGCTTACTGTGAAAATACATACGCTAATCTTTACTCTGACTAAACATATAAAGTGATCTAAACATAATGAAATAAAACTAACACAACTAAAATTATTATGGTTGCATAATTGCTAATGAGCTTTTACGTTTAGGATAATGGTGAATTGGCTGTTTTCCCCCTATGCTTGGCAACCTCCTGGAGAATATCTTTGTCTTAAGATAGGCACTTGAGCAATTATTATTATCTTTAAGGCACCAATTTTATCATTGTGTGAACTTAAACTTATGAACTGAAAACCATCTTCAAAGTAGCTATAAAACACTAAACTGTAGCATTAAAACTTAATTAATGACTCAAAGTAAAAACCTTGTTAAACATAACCAGAGCCTAATAATTTTTGTCAACCCTCATACATATGTATATTGATTATATAAACTTGTATGATATGACATTTACCAATTACGATTAATACACGGATAAAACAATTATCATGTCTAGAATAGCACTACCAGCAACTCTCTTCAAAACAGTCCCAAGTTACAGTCCTTGAAGTGCTTCAAGAAAGTTTCCAGGTGCACAGTTCTTCATGTAGCAGGAGTTTTTCTCTTTTGGGCTTTTATGACCTTCAAAGCTTTGTAATCACCTTTCTTGTCCAGGTGTCTCTGTTACTTTTCTCTTACCCTGCAGTGTTTATTTCTAAAGAAAACTCAAAAGAAACTTTTAGTGATGTTTCCCACGCCCCCAACGTTGCTTTCTGTATTTAGTTAATTATCATAAAATTATCTAGTCTATTATGACTTCAGTGAAACCCACTCTATAAATGTTTACTTAAAATTTAACTATAGAATTATGTAAAAACCTTAACGATTCATCTTTATCCCAAGTCTGTGAAGACAGTGCTATAAATCACCTACATAACTCCTAGATAAGTGTTAGAACTTACAATGAATTCATAAGTGAACTTACTATAAACTTGTGCTTCTAAAAACCCTCATGTCTAAACACTAAACTACATAAATCTAAATCAAATAAGGAGTGAATATACTTATATCATTTATTACTCAAGCAATATCTAGTAACTTATAACCAAGTGAAAGAAAGCATTCTTGATGTGCTTCAGAGTTTAACTATTGCATATGTTAGAAAAGGCCAAACGGCATGGTGGGAAATGGAAAAATGAACCATGACATTTCCAGGTTAGCTGTGAGTACTTCTCATAAACATGCCATTTTCTTCTTCCACGACTGCACAGAATTCTTCGGCTGTACCAAACAGCAAAGGTGGAAGACAGAAGGACCTCAGCTTCCCAGGCTCGCCCTGCGGCCCGAGGCCTTTGGCCCACCATGACCCTGTCAATCAGGTGGGCCTCCAAGGCTGGCTCCCAACAGAGGTGGGTATGTGTATAGAATTTTTTTATATATATTTACACACACACATATACACCTATATATGTAGGAATAGGCATATACATAGACATATACATACATGTATATACATATATACATAGCCATACATAGACACATATATGTATGTATGTGTGTGGATATATATGAATATATATGACTTTACTCTCCATCAGAGTTTTCAATTGACAACAAATAGATCAGAAGTATGCATTTGTCATTTATGCCCTGACCCCCTGCCCCTTCGCCAGCCTTTCCTCCCATCAGTGTCTGGCTGCTGGGAAAAATATCCAATGCCTATGAGATGTACTGAAAGCAATTATGATATGTCTGGCTGCTGGCTGGCACTTTTTTCAGAGTCTGTGAACTTCCATTGATCTCTTCTTATCACCCACATGCCATAGGTGACATCAGGGTTCACTCTTGATGATCAATTTATAGTGACTAATATTCTTACCTGTCACCTGTGCTACAGCCACTGTTTTATTTTTTATAAAGAGAAGATATAATGTATAGTTTTTTAAATTATGAAGTTGGAACTCAAAATATCTGAAACTAACCACCCTTCAATGTGAAGACTGATTTACTCCAAGAAATGGCACGTCACTTACCTTCTTTTATCTTGTTGTTTTCTTTTAGACAATTTGGTTTATCACGGTTCTTTTACTCCTTTTTTAATGTTAAAAAACTTTTATTTGGAGATGACTTTCTACCTATAGAACAATTGCAAGAAGCAAAAACTTACAAAAACCGCCTAATACCCTTTACCTAGACTTACTTAATGTTAAAATTCTACCCCATTTGCTTCTTCCTTTTAAAAAAAAATATGTGGGGTACAATTCAAAATTAGGTATACAAGTGATCACGGTGCAGGTAACCTGTGGGCCTCTCTGTCGTCCTGACTATGCCTGATTTAGATCAGGTACCCTTATTAATGTTATGTGTCCCCACCCTGTCTCTCCTGGCAGTTTCCGACTGCTGTGAATACTTTCCTTTCTTTTTTTTTTTTTTTTTGAGTTGGAATCTCACTCCATCACCCAGACTGGAGTGCAGTGGCCGCTCCCGGCCACCGCAGCCTTGACCTACTGGGCTCCGGCGATCCTTCTGCCTCAGCCTTCCAAGTAGCCGGAACTACAGGCACGCGCTACCATGCCCGGCTGATTTTTTAATTTATTGTACAGATGAGGTCTTGCCAAGTTGCCCAGGCGGGTTGCGAACCCTCAGGCTCAGGCAATCCACTCACCTCAGCCTCCCAAAGGTGTGAGATTACAGGCTGAGCCACCGAGTCCAGCGTGAATCCCTTTCTTGTAGTATTGTGGTAAATGTTTAGAGTCTGCTATGAGTGAGAAAATAACATGTATCTTTTCCTAAGCACACATAACAGAAAATTGCCATCAGCCGTTTTAAATCCTAGCTGGCCAACTGAAGAACGTATGTTCTTTCGTTCTATCACAAAACCTTCCCCTGAAAAATAGCTAACATCAGGAAAGTTTCGTCTTCTCCTGTGATTTCACTCAAGAGTTGCGGTAGTAAAAGTCATGCAGTCAAGCAGGATCACGATGATTTGTAGCAATCCCTCAGTGTGGCTGCAATCATTCATGTCCTGAATTGTTATGTAAGCCTTCTGAGTCTGAGAAGGACACTTTTTCGAATTCTCACTGGCACAGAGAATACTGTTTAGTCTAGTGGGGCTCACATTCTTGTCCTCAGTATTGCAGATTGTGTCTTTGGTCCTGCTTCTCACGATTGCATGAATCGTTCTTCTTTTCCTCTGATTACACTTGGGAACCTCCATATGGACGACGTCCTGAGGCTTCATAGCAGAAATAGACTGGATGGATATGCAAGACTCACTTCTGTCTTCCATTCACAGGCAACCACATGTGAGAGTCCACTGGACCCAGCCAGGGTGTCCCCTCACTTGGGTTCCCCGACTGCTTCTCCTCCTCTCCCCCCGGGCTGGGAGACAGTCCCTTGGCTTGTGAACGTAAACAGGTGCCTGATGACATGAAGTCACGAAGACATGAAAATGTCTTGAAATGTGCAGTTACAAAGCGCTGATTGGGTCCTTAGAATGAGTATGCGGTGAACTTTAGCAACCAAAGATGTATAAAGGGTGGAAGGTCCATCCTTCTG
>NW_006984111.1:0-5777 GCF_000164805.1 Carlito syrichta | reverse complement strand
AGGACCTTCCTCATGCAAAACTTGCACTAGCTGCAAGAGAGAGCTAGAAATGGAGGTTCTTGGGTGGGATTGCCAGGAGTTTTGGCTCATAGAAATCAGACAGCAAGTTAAACCGTAGACCAGACCCCAGGGCTGGGTTGTCTCTGATTCTTTAAAATTGAACCAATTACCATAAATCGTGCAAATGTTGTACATGGCTTCTTACATATGCAGACGTGGCAAAATAGAAACAGTGTCTATTTCTTTATATGACAGTAAATTTTAGCTGGCTTGCGAAGCAGGAGCTTCCACGACAAGTGGAGACTAAATGAGAGTCCGTCTCTGTGGGATTGAGGGTTTGAAAGAGGTCCACCTGGTAAGTCTTTAAAAATGAATGAGGGGTGCATAGGAGCAAAGAACCTTAAGACTTCAGGGAGATGATATATAGAGGCTTGCTGTGCTCGGAGCTGTGACCTCTGATGCCGAGACTGAATCAGAACAGGGTTTTACCAATTGGCTGGCATTGAGAATCAGATTTGGCAAGGAGGCTGCCCTGGCAGGTGGAATCGCGTGAGGACAGGTGTGCGGGATGGCTATGAAGATGAAATATGCGGAATTCAGGGTCCATGAACCCTGCTGAGTTCTTCTTCATGTCAACTGAAATCTCGTCCATGTTGCTCCCCACCTCTAGCGTAGTGCTGGGCTGGAGGCCGGCCTCGTCCTGCAGAACTTTGTGTTTAGGTGGGAGGATGTGGAGCTCTCAGCCTAGACACATTCTGTGCCAGGAGCTCAGTACAGGCTTCGATTCCTGTCCTGGCCTCGGGTCAGGAATCAAATGACTGGTGTTCACGAAGCTCTTCTAAGCACCCAGAGCATGTCGGGCACTATGGAGAGAAGAAGGTATTGTTCCCACCACAAGGGGTTCAACTCCTTCGTGGTGGGGAAATGCGATTCGATTGCACCCCGTCTAACATTAAGATGCACGGTAAAATCCCTCTGGACTTCAGGAGGAAGATGTGGGAGCGCTCGGCCAGGGTTTCAAGCGACGAGTTGGCTGTGAAGTGGAGGCGGCATGGGGAAGCCAGTGATTACTCCCAGGGGCCAACAGGGGAAAAAGGGGCAAGAGACCTCTGAGTTATCAAGGGAGACATTGTCGACCAGGCTCCTCGTGTCTGCTGTTTGCCTTGGTCCTTCTTGGGGCTGGCGACACACAAGTTCAGAAATCTGAAGCTTTGCACTTTGTTTTGTGGCACTTCAGATAGCTGCGTTTAATGTGCCCTTGCCGTTCCTTTGTGCAGCACTTTCCAGTTTGTGCCCCTTGGAGTCCACAGGGCAAGTGGTTGGACCCGTGTGTTGAGGATGAAGTTGCAGCCAGGGCCACAGGTCCGCTGCGCTGGTCAGTGCTCAGTGACACCATTAGGAAGGGCAAACTTTCCTTGAATTTATCACGTGTTGTTCTTGGCCAGGCAGATGAGGACGCTGAGACACAGACAGGCAAAATGACAGCCTAAGGACACACAGATGCCCAGAGACCTGGGTCACGCAGTCCCTCTTCACCTCAGTTTCAACTGGGGAGTGACAGGATTGACGGGGTGGCTATGGAGGACCCTCCCAGCCCCGAGGCCCAGGGTCTGTCTCTAATCCAGCTTCCTGATGCCCCTGGGATGTGTCCTCCGCATCTCCACACCGTTTCTTTGGCTGTGCAAAAGTGATGGATTCCCCAAACCAAGAAACAAATGATAGGCACAAGAGAGAGACCCTGGAGAATCGGACCACCAATGAACATGGAGGCCTGGGGGAGGGGTAGTGCAGGGGGGATCCCAAGGCGCATCACATGAAAGCATGTGCAGGGCAGGCATACCGGTGTTGGCAGCTTCCACGAGCCCGTTTCCTTCTGTGGCACAGCCATCTGCCTGGGAATCTGCTCATGGCTGGGAGGTGGGAGGGCAGAGCCCTGAGACTTGCAAGGTGGGGAGTGGCTGAGTAGCAGATGCAAGCAGCAAGCTCCCAGGAAGGCTTGGGCCCAGGCTCGAGGAGCAGGGTAGGCGGATCCTGGGGAAAACACAGAGGGTGGGCAGCTGGCTGTGGGGAGAGAGCGCAGGAAGGGAAAAGCGGAGCCCTCCTGGGAGGAGCTGGCAGGCTAAGGCGTGCGGGGGTAGAGATGAGCACCTGTGTGATGCCTACCCTGCTAGAGGGGTCGTCTCCCATCCAAGTCCAGGACAGGAGCCTGTTCTAGGGTCATCGGAGCCTGAGAAAAGAGGGGGTGTGGCCTCTCTATGAAGGCGGCCTCAGCCTCCTGCTGGAATGACTGCTGTTTTGACTTCCTCTCACAGACCTGTGTTCAGCGGAGTTGAACCCCTTCGTTCGGCATCCCTGTCCCTAGACTTTTATTTTTCGTGATCCAGTGCTCACAAAGAAGCACTTAGGATTTTTAAAAAACACCTTCCAAATGGGTGCCTTTCTGCCTGGCCCTCCCCCCGACAGGTCCTTCTGCCTCTTCCTGACCCAGGGCACTTTGCGGCTTACTCTGGGTTGCCAAGAATGCATTGCATGTGCATCCAGCCACTGATTTAGGGAGATGGGTGGCTCCCTTGGTTTGTTCTGTTGGGCATCAGTGATAATCTTGTCCCTCTGGGTTAAATACTGACAGCATCCAGTGAGGGCCAAACTCGTCCCGGGGAGCCTTTCAGTTGACAGGGCAGATCTGCATGGAGGGACCAGCCCTGCGGCTCCACTGAGGGTGAACCTACAGGCCGTGGATGCGGGTGACCTCTTTGAGGAATTTGGGCAGAACCAGGAGCATTGAGTAAAAGACGTTCCTAGGCCTGCAGTTTGCAAACAGGGAAGCATTGCCTTGGAAACAGCAGACTTCATGAGACCCCAAGCCAGCCCCCTCGAGTGGCAGCCACACCACAGGTGGACCAGTGACTTTCCTAGCGTGACATGTTTATATAGTGGGGCCTCAGGAACAGAGTGTGGGGCCTCTGCCTCTGTCTAGCAGACCCCTCTCACGCAGACCTCCTCAAGGGCCAGCACACTAGAGAGCGTGGCGCCTGAGCATTGTGCCTGCAGGGGAGAGAGAGTCGCCTAGGAACACTGCAATACCAGAATGCCATCTTGGTCGAGGACGAGCGTGGGCCTCTGCGGAACCCCGAAGTGCACTTTGGCCACACTTTTCCAACAGAAGTCAAGGTGTGTGTGTGTCCTCTGAGAGCACGGGCAATGAGATAGGAGCCATGAGATCGATAGTGAAAACACCAACACTTGCGGTTCTTGGATGTATATAACCTCTTAGAGTATATTTCAGTCTTCTGAGAATGGCCAAGTTGTTGTATAACAGACCTATATTGTCATATACTTGCCTTGAGGCGGGAATGTTGTTTGGGCAACGTGTTTTCAGTCACTTGGCTTCACTACTGAATTTCATAAATCACCACGTTTATCTTCTGTTACAGTGAGGTGAAATACTTTCTAAGAGTAAGGTTCCAGAAAGCAGCAAGCCAGGATCTTAACTTCCTCTGCCTCAGTGCACATTTCCCACTCGTCTGTGAGCTCTTGTTGCTGTTGTTGTAGAGATCTTTCATTGCCAGGGGTTTCACACACAAAGAGGAATTCATTCTGTCACAGAGTCGGAGGATCAAAAGATCACTGCAACTTAAAGGATGCAGGACTTGGTGCTTGCGGCTCTCACCCAACTTGGTTTGCAGATGTGAAAGGGAGGCCCAGCTGGGCAGTGACTTTGGCCAAGGTAGGCGAGGTTGACCCAGGAATCCCAGCAGAGTGTGCTTTCCACTCTGGCATGGAGCGCCTTGGGCTCAGCACTAGAGGGGCGACGGCCAAAGCCTGCCAAAGTCTCAAGAATCCTGTGTGAGTAATGTTTCATGTCTTTCCTCGACTCTCCTCCCCAATGAGAGTGACTCCCTTTAAGACGATTGATAGCCTTTCTACCTACTGTGTGCAAAGTGACACATGGCCTCCGAGAGCTAGGATTCCTGAAATATCACTTCTGAGTCATTTCTGTCTACGAAAAGGCTTGTAGGAACAATTTGTGCTTGGGAAAAGAAATGGACACACACACGAATCTTCAGCATGACAGGACTATGCTGAGCGTCATCGTGTGCCCTTCCGACGTCTGTCTTTGTGAAAGCATGCTGCCGGGCTCTAGGAATCATATATGTCCTTCTGCACGTGCAGTCGCTCAACATTGGCACAGATATCTCCCTGTGTTCTCTTAGTGATCTTAGTGACAAGGTAGCATTTCTGTGGGGAGCCGGCCACGGAGGCCCGCCTGAGCGTTAGGGATCCAGGCAGGCTGCGGACCCTGAGACCACTAGGTTGGGTTCAGGAGCTGAAGGCCCATTCCCTCTCCCCTTCTTTGCAGTTTGGCATGATCCAGTAGCAGGGACTTTGATGATCTAAGCATGAAGTTCTGAGAGTATGACAGGCCTGGCTTACTTTGGGAGTCCATTGTTCCGTTTCTCACAGACTGCGGTTTTGGCTTTAAACGTCACATAATTCAAACTCAGGCCACATTTGGGAGCCTTTAATACGGTACAAGCTTCTTTTAAGATGTAATAGTATATTTGTAGAATTAGTATATACATACAAAGTGCTGTTTCAACCTTAATAATATAGATAAATATCTAGAGCTACCAGAAACGGCCCAGCACAAACGTTGGGCTGGGCCACATTCCTAAGGGCCCAGCACGTACTTTGGACTAGGCTGCTTTCTTTTAAACTGGGTTTTAGCTACAGTTAGCATAGGTTTTTTTCTACTTGTTACAGAAATTGAATTTATTTCATTCATAGAAGTATTGTAGAATAGGTTATGCTATGTCACTGAATTATGGCAGTTCAAGCATGATCAAACATGATATTTCGAGGTTTAATAAGAATGCAGCTAACTTTAGAAATTACACTGTTTCCATCTTCTACCTTTGCGGTTTTGGCTTGAATACAATTTACAGTTTATATTTGGGTTTTATGTTTTAGAAGCTTTATTGCTGATGATCAGGATTAGGAATTAGGAACTTTTATAAAAGTTAAAATAGATTCATAGGATTTGCGAACTGTCATTTTGTTAAGAGATTGTAATCAATTGTTCCCAGAAACAGCCCAGCGTGATCTTTTGACTGAGTCACATTCCATAGGAAGTGGTTTGGGCTATAGTGAAGAGTTTCTATAGTGTAGGTAGAATTAGCGTAAAATAGAGAGAAATCGGGATTAGGTTGGTTATTAGGTGTTGGGTATGCATAGGTTTTAAAAGTTATTGATTATTGGAATATTACGATATTAGAATTGTTGTATTGCTTTTAAGAAATATTAACCAAGCATGAGAAACAGTGAGATAGTTTTGGGATCCCCATTCCTCATGCTTGGGGAAACACCTGGTGGATGGGCGCCGCCCCTCATCCACCTGGCTCTATGTTCATGTAAGTGTCTTGTGATTTAATTGGGATTGCCCTTCCTCTTCCTCCAGGAAACACCTGAAGGGCGAGGGATGCCCCTCATTCACCTGGCTTTGTGTTCATGTAAAGGTTTTGTGATTTAATTGGGATTGTTCTTCCTCATGCCTGAGGAAACACCTGGTGGGTGGGAGGGCACCCCTCCTTCACCTGGCTTTGTGTTCACGTGGAAGACTTGTAGGACTGCCTGTGTAAAATTTGGGGATAAATACACTCGGTAAACTCCCAATAAATGGCTTCTGCACTAGACAGACTCCAGCTTCTTTCTTTCTCCCCCAGTCTCTTTCTTTTTTGTTTTTTGGGTTTTTTTTTTGAGTTGGAGTCTCACTCTGG
>NW_006984110.1:0-670 GCF_000164805.1 Carlito syrichta | reverse complement strand
TTAGAAGCTGCAACATAGGTAAAAGCTGTCCTCATATACAGAATTTACATGATCTCTTTCTAAGGAGAAATAAGAAAGCTGTTTTACAAGGTTCCCTTATCAAAATATCTACATGACATCTTGATAAGGGCTAAAAATGAATCAGGGTTTCCAAACAGGATTGTGGGGAAAGGGAGTCCTCATATACAGGACACTACACCGTCCCTCACTAAGGAAGAATAAGGAATCAGTAATACATGAGTCCCCAATTCCAGAAACTCTCAGGGTGTCTTGTTACGGGGTAAACAAGAATCACAGCTTTGAGCTCGTCTCATGTTTTAGATATATTTAGCTTGTGGATATTATGAATCAGTCATTTCAGGACTCCAGCAGCATTCTGGTCCACTTGAGAGTTTTATAGGCGTATGTGGTAGTACAAGTACCTTAGGTTCCTTGGGACAACTATGGACAGATTCCCGGAACAAAAGTATCTTCTTGACATATGTGGAAGTAACTGTGGTCTTAAGATGAATTGGTAATCCTTAAATTGCCATTTGTACTTTTATTTGGAGAGGGGCCGAGGGTTTTGCAGGTACCAGATATTTAGTACGAATTATTAAAATGTAACCAGGAATCATGGATTCCACGTCCCTAGCAAACATCTGGGCATCTGATTTTTGTAAACAGAGTT
>NW_006984109.1:0-687 GCF_000164805.1 Carlito syrichta | reverse complement strand
TTTTTAAAATGACTTAGGCAAATGAGGGGTTACATATTTTGGATATAAATTCTAAATTTTTTTTTTGAGTTGGAGTCTCATTCTGTCTCCCAGACTGGAGTGCAGTGGCCGCTCCCGGTCACCGCAGCCTCGACCTGCTGGGCTCCGGCGATCCTTCCACCTCAGCCTTCCAAGTAGCCAGAATTACAGGCATGCGCTACCACGCCCAGTTGAATTTTTGATTTATTGTAGAGATGAGGCCTCGCTGCCCAGGCGGGTCTCGAACCCGCGGGCTCAGGCAATCCACTCACCTCAGCCTCCCAAAGGCGTGGGATTACAGGCTGAGCCACCGAGCCCGGCTATTTCTAAATATTTTGAAGATTCCAATTATCAGCAAATAATTGTGTTGTTCAAATGTAATTGTCAATAAAATTCCAAATGGAGTTTGTTTTGAAACTTAAAATAATTCTAAGTTTAACTTGGAAAGAAGAATATTGTTTTTGAAAATGGGTATTGCGGGAATTTCCATGTCAGTGATTAGTTCTTAAAATATATACCTACAATAATTAAAACATTGTATTTCTGGTGCAAGGATAGGCAAATTAATTAATGCCACAGTAGATACAGAAACAAATCTAAGTGTGTGTGTCTGTGTGTGTGTGTGTGTGTATTAATTCATCATAAAGGAAACTTTGAGAATTAATAGAG
>NW_006984108.1:0-712 GCF_000164805.1 Carlito syrichta | reverse complement strand
GCAGCTTTGTTGAACTTATCATCCAGTCAAATAGCTTTTAGTACTGGTGATTTTTTTATATACAAGATCATATCATCTGTAAATAGACATAGTTTTACTTCTTCCTTTTCAATTTGGATGGCTTTTATTTCTTCCTCTTGCCTAATTGCCCTGGCTAGATCCTCCAGTACAATGTTGAAGCGAAGTGATAAGAATAGATAACCAGGCTGAGGCGGAAGGATCGCCGGAGCCCAGCGGGTCGAGGCTGCGGTGCGCGGGAGCGGCCACTGCACTCCAGTCTGGGCCACAGAGTGAGACTCCAACTCAAAAAAAAAAAAAAAGAATAGATAATCTTGTCTTATTCCTGATCTGTGGAGAAAGCAGCCGATATTTCGCCATTAAGTATAATGTTAGCTGTGGGTTTTTATAGATGCTTTCTAACAGGTTGAGGAAGTTTTCTTCATTCCTAGTTTGTTGGGTATGTTATCAAGGAAGGGTGTTAGATTTTGTCAAATGATTTTTTTCCTCATCGATTAAGATGATTGTGTGATTTTGTTTGTTTTTCATTTTATTGATAAGATGTATTTACATTAATTGATTATTTTTCTTGGTTGGTAAACCAATTTTGCATTCCTGGGATAAGTTCCACTTGGGCATGGAGCATGATTTATCCTCCTTGGAGTTCATTGAGCTTCCTGGATGTGTAAGTTAGAGTTTTTCAGTAAACTTGGGG
>NW_006984107.1:0-744 GCF_000164805.1 Carlito syrichta | reverse complement strand
AAGTCAGCTCGCTATCCAGGTGGCTAGAGAAGTACAGAGCTAGCTAAGTCAGATGCCTAGCCATCTGGATATCTAGTTAAGTCAGCTAACTGTAGGACAACTAGTTAGGTTAGCCAACTTGTCGACCAAGTAGTCAGTCAACTAGTTAGGTCAGAACACTAGCCAGACGAATAGTTAACTGAGCAAACGTGTGGGTCACCTCGTCATTCAACTAATTAACCCAGCTAACTAGTCGGACAACTAGTTAGTCAACTAGTTAAGCCAACAAACAAGTCGGCAGAATAGTCAGCCAACGTGTTAAACCAGATAAGTAGTCGGCTGAATCATCAGCCAACAAGTTAAGCCACCTAGCTAACTCATTACCCAACTAATTAAGACAGCTAGTTAACTCGTTTACCAAATAGTTAAAACATTTAGCTAACTCGTTAACCAACTCATTAAGTCAACTAGCTATCTCGTTTGCCAACTAGTTAAATCAGCTAGCTAAGTCAGCTAACTAGCTAAGTCACCAAGCTAAGACAGCTAGCTCACTAGTTAGCTATCTATTTAACTCAGCTAGTTATTCAGCCAGCTAAGTATTTAGCTAACTATTTAATTCAGGTAGTTAAGTCGCTAGCTAACTAGTTATGTCAGCCAGTTAAGTCAGCTCGCTAAGTAGTTAAGTCAGCTAGCAAAGCTTGCAAGTTAAGTCAGCTTTCTAATTTAGTTAGCTGGTTAAGAGAGCTAGCTAGGTAATTAGATAAC
>NW_006984106.1:0-800 GCF_000164805.1 Carlito syrichta | reverse complement strand
AGAGCCAGCAGGTCGAGGCTGTGTTGGCTGGGAGCAGCCACTGCACTGCAGTCTGGGTGACAGAGTGAGACTCCAACTCAAAAAAAAAAGAAAGAAAGAAAGAAAGAAAACCTTCTCTGTCGGTGACTGCACTGACCAAGGGGGGGTTAGGACCGCACCGGTGAATCAGAACGGAGAGAAGAAACCACACGGAGGCAGCTCTTCTGGGAACAGTCTGGCCAAGACTGAAGCCAATTTTATTCAAACTTTTTCCAACTTATATACCATTTTCTATAATCTCCAGCAGTGTGACAATTACTTGCTGGGGGCATACAAATTCATTGATGTGTAACGCGCTTTACAAATCATGTACCATCACAAGACTTTCAGGTTCCCAGTGAACAATTACAATTCCCTGATGTATGAATCACAGGTGCACAATTTCAATACAGATTGTTCAAAATGTTTTCCATGATGTTCAATAAATCATTCATATTATACTCTAAGTTCTAAGCCCTGATTAAAAAACTTTCCAAGTTAACTCTAAGTTCAATCCAATTTTACTAACTTTTAATATTTTTGACGATTAATATTATTAACTTAACACTATACTATAATCTATAAGTTTACTTAAATGACTTAATTTTATTACCTTAATTTTATACTATTTATTTTTATAATTCTTATAACCTACTACATTTCTATACTGCCCTATGATTGTATATTAATTACCTATGAACTTATCCTTAACCTAAAATTTTATCACAACTTCTATAAACTTCAAATATCTAAACTATTGTCTTTTATACTTTATTAATTAG
>NW_006984105.1:0-772 GCF_000164805.1 Carlito syrichta | reverse complement strand
TTCTCCGAGTTCAATTTCAAGACTCCATTTTCTGCTTGCTGTCAAATATGGAAGTCACTTGTTTGTATAAAGAGCGACTTCCCCATTACCTTGTGCCTTGGCTCTGAGTGTTAGTGGAGTAACCACAGCTCATGAAAGCTTTAACTTTGCTCCATGTTTTCCTAGGGACAAGTTCTATGCACAAGAAATTAAAACTAATATAAGAGGTCAGTATTTCTAAAAATAATTTAATGATAAAATTTTACCACTTTAATCCTCATAAGTGTATAATTCAGTGGAGTTTATTATATTTACAGTGTTGTGCAACCATCTATCAGGTTCCAGAGCATTTCCATGACCTCCAAAGGAATCACAATGTGCATTAAGAAGGTACTTCCAGCCGGGCGTGGTGGCTCAGGCCTGTAATCCCAGGACTTTGGGAGACCAAGGTGAGGGGATTGCCTGAGCCCACAGGTTCAAGAACAGTCTGGGCAACTTGGTGAGACCTCATGTCTACTGTAAATCAAGGGAAAAAAATCGCCGGTCATGGCAACATGCACCTGTAGTTCCAGCTACTTGGAAGGCTGGAGTAGAAGTTTCACCTGAGCCCAGCAAGTCGATGCTGGGGTGGTGGTGAGCATGCAACTGCGCTCCAGACTGGGTGACAGAATGAGACTCCACTTCAAAAAAAAGGCACTTCCCACTGCCCCCAATCTTGGCAACTACAAATCTATTTTCTTTCTCTGTGGATTTCCTGTTCTGACTATTCCATATAAAGGGGATCACACAAGAT
>NW_006984104.1:0-666 GCF_000164805.1 Carlito syrichta | reverse complement strand
TCTACAATAAATCGAAAAATCAGCCGGGCGTGGTAGCACATGCCTGTAATTCTGGCTACTCGGAAGGCTGAGGCAGAAGGATACCCGGAGACCAGCAGGTCGAGGCTGCGGTGACCGGGAGCGGCCACTGCACTCTAGTCTGGGCGACAGAGCGAGACTCCAACTCAAAAAATAAACAAACAAACAAATAAATAAATAAATGTAAAATTGTCATGAAATTAGTGTGTTTTTTTCCAATATAGTATTTCAATTTTTATCCCAGGTATTTTAATGGTGTCATAATATTTCTCTAGAAACGGTTAAATTTATTTAATTTTTTTAGTCATTAACGCACTATTCACTATTTCTTGCTCCCACTAATAATATTATGTCTAATGTAGAATAATTTTTCTTTACTCTATCATGATAATTTTGTTTAAACTTTAAGAAAATTGGAATCAGATTTTAGAGTATTTGCCTGCAAAATAAATACTACTAGCCCCCAGCACATCCCGTTTGACTAAATTGGGGATCTTGTCATTGTATAAGTCATTTATTAACTTATTAAGTAAAGTTACCATAGAGCACAGTCTCTGACATCACATATCTACAGAGATGAAGAAACAAAGAAGAACCTACTCACAACTTAATCTGTCTGAGGACCCAAAGAAGCAGCAAACAAAACCT
>NW_006984103.1:0-567 GCF_000164805.1 Carlito syrichta | reverse complement strand
CAAGTTTGGGGGAGATTTAGGAGGTCCCATAGAAGCTGTGGCAGCTTCAGCAATTATCCTGGAGAAATAAAGAAAAAAAAAGAAAAGGGGGAGAAAGAAAGAGAAAGAAAAATTCTGTAGTAGGGATAGATATTAAAAGAAAGAAAGATGGAGGGATAGACATAAAGAGGAAGAAAGAGAAAGAAAGTGGACAACTGTTCAGTGCAATGAGCAGAAGCCATTTATTGAAAGTTACAGCAGGTATTTATCCCCAAATATTACACAGACAGTCTCAAAAGTCTTTCACGTGAACACAAAGCCAGGTGCAGGAGGGGTATCCCCCACCCACCAGATGTTTTCTCAGGTATGAGGAAGGACAAACCCCAAGATTGTCTTATTGTTCCCTTTTATAGTTAATGCTCTTCAAAAGCAGTGCAACAATCCCTACTAGCATCATGATATTCTGATAATCAATAACTTATAAAGCTCATGTGCACAACACCCATGATGACTAACTTAAATTTTATTACCTTTCTATTCTATGCTAATACTACTTACACAACGCTATGGAAGCTCTTAATTATAACT
>NW_006984102.1:0-818 GCF_000164805.1 Carlito syrichta | reverse complement strand
CCCCTGGGTTCAGGCAATCCTCTCTCCTCGGCTCCCAAGTGCTGGGGTTACAGGCGTGAGCCATCACGCCTGGCCAAAAAGGGAAATTTAAGAAAGTTGATCAAATAAGGTGATCGTGAGTCTCTTGCCCAAATGATAGTGGGACACAAAGGTAATTATTTGGTTCCCAGGTGCATGAGTGGTCTGCTGTGATATTAACTGGAACCATAAAATGGCAACTCTAAAGAACAAGTCCTCATGTGCCCTGCATTTGGACAAGACTATGAGTCCGTGACTCAGTTCCATGAATATACCGACCACTTGGTTGGGCCTAACACCTGTGTCAGGTATTGGTGGGAACAGAGGAGTAGTGAGACTTGTTTCTTTGAGAGGATGATTTCAGCCATTATGGGAAGTATAAAAAGGATCTTGTTTGCATAATTCTAGAAAGAAACAGCTCACACCACTGGGTGGCAGTATGGCGTTCCTTTTTGTTTCTTGTAAATTGCAATACTGCATTTTCCAGACCTAAGGAGCAATATTCTTCCCAGCCAGCCCTGCCTAGCTACCTTTCCTTCCTGTCCCGCTCCTGTGTCTCCACCACCTGTGGTGGTGATTTAGAAAAGAGGAAGATAAACGTTTAGTATCGATTCCGTCTCCTTTCCTCACATTTATTGTCTTTCTGTATCTCGGAACGACTTTCTAAGATCTTTCTTTTGTTAATAGAGATTTGTAATGAATCCTTTTTTTAAAGGGCAAACCTAAGCACAACATTGTGGGGGGAATTCATTTCTAGGCTGAAATGTAAAATGCTTCTGCTTGAAATCTTCTTTTGGGGG
>NW_006984101.1:0-745 GCF_000164805.1 Carlito syrichta | reverse complement strand
GTGAATATAATGAGATCACTCTTCAGATTGTGGTATATGAAAAAGGAGATTTTGCATATGTAACTAATGCTTTAGAACTGGCCAGTGGGTGGGAATTGAAAAAATTTTGAGAAATAAAGAAAAAAAACCCAGATTACTTCGAACAAACTGTCTACAATAGCAAAAACATGTAACCAACTGTGCTGCCTATGAAAGCTGAACTGGATAGAAACAATATTTGGTGCATATACACAATGGAATAGTATGCAGTCATAAAGAAAAACAAAATTATGGACTTGGCAGCAATTTTAAAGATGTTGTCATTTGTTTAGGCAGAAGGCAGTGACAAAAACTTCAGTAAAATTGTCTCTTATGGTTATATGGGAAGCTAAATTTATAACTGATACATTGGAATATTGAATGATATTTCTAACTAAAGTGCTAAAGGTAGGCCTAATTTATTTTACTGCTTATAGTAGAATATGAGAAAAATAATGATAAGTAGTGAAAAGAAGTGTTGAACAAAAAGGAATCGGTAGGTGATTATTTTTGACAATTCTCAGGCTACTCAAATGGAAAAATGCTAAAATTGACTGGTTGCTTAAATACATATGGCACAGAGAATAGCTAATATGTAAGTGTGCACAATTTTGATGAAAACTTAGAAAGATCACAAGGTCCGTGTACACAGTCACAGAAATAAATGTGTTTCACAGAACTTCTCCACCAAACCAGAGGATCTCTAAGAAGATTTATGTCATTTTCC
>NW_006984100.1:0-856 GCF_000164805.1 Carlito syrichta | reverse complement strand
GAGGAATACCTGCAGTTACAACCTGTACTGTTTAGGCACAGTTTGTTCACCCTGACTAACACTCCTCTGGGAGAAAGAGCATCATATATTGGTCACAGGTTTGCAACATGCTTTTCCTAATACTGAACAACACCTTAGCTTTTGAGGGAGTGGTCTTCCGTTTGGAACTATAAGAACCACTGATGAAGCAACATGTCTGTTTTTACTTTCTCTTTGATCCTAGTTTTGTATCTACTATGGCTGTTTAATGATGGCTTGATGATAGAGTATTGCTGTGCAGACCTGACTTTAGATAATGCTTTTTTAAAATGTGTAGCTCTGGATATTCAATCATTCGGTGTCCTGCAATCAGGCAGGCATTCAATCTATGGTAGGGCCAACTAGCATAAGCAAAGAGGTGTGGGTTTTTTGTTGTTGTTGTTGTTGTTTTTCTGTACAAAATGTAATATTTGCCTGTGAAGAAAAGTATGACTGTTACAAACCTGAGGTCTCTCCCCTTGTGATTTTCTAATTAGTGTTGGATACGGCATCCATGTAGTATTGTCAGTGCTGAGCATATTGAATCTTACTGATCATCAGATTCATGGGGCAGAGCTACACATTAGACCAGCTGGAGATCTTTATATACAACTCTAGGCTTTTCTCAATGTTTAAGGCCTTATGACCTTACAGTGTACTCAATGTATGCTTCTAAGTGGTAAACCAAATTAATATATGTTGCTTCTGATATTCACAAAAACCTCCCAAGCATCATGTATTTTCCATGATTGGAAATACCCAAGTAACTTATTTTTCACTTTGAAGAGAGTATTCCAACTTGAATAAGTCCAGAAACATCCAAACTATATCCTGTCCC
>NW_006984099.1:0-686 GCF_000164805.1 Carlito syrichta | reverse complement strand
TGCTGGCCAGCGAGCTGACTTAACTATGTGATTAAAACAAGCTAGCTAGCTGGCTAGCCAGTGATTTAACTAGCTAGGTACCCTGCAAGGAAGCTGGCTAGCCAGCTGACTTAAATTCACTGACTTAACTGGCTAGATACCTGGATAACCAGCTGACTTAAGTAGCTGCTTAACTAACTAGCTACCTAGCTAGCCAGTTGGCTGTCCAGGTGACTTTACTAGCTGAGTTAATTAGCCAATCAACTGGCTGGCCCGATGACATAGCTAGCTGACTTTACTAGCAAGCCAGCTGGCTCGCCAGCTGAATTAACTAGTTGATTTAATTAGCTAGCCAGATGGATAGCCAGGTGACTTAATGAGTTAGCTACCTAGCTAGCCAGCTGGGAAGGAAGCTGAATTAACTAGCTGAAATAAATAGGTAGCCAGCTGGCTAGCCAGATGACATAACTAGCTCTCTACCTAGCTAGCTAGCTGGCTAGCCAGTTCACTTACTTATTGACATAATTAGCTTGCCAGCTGGCTAGCCAACTGACTTAAGTAGATCGCTACCTAGTTAGCCAGTTGGCTAGCCAGCTGACTTAACTAACTGACTTAAATAGCTGGCCTGCTTGCTAGTCAGCTGAATTAATTAGCTTGCTATATAGCTAGCCAGCTGACTTAACTAGGTGACTTAAATAGCTGGCCTG
>NW_006984098.1:0-674 GCF_000164805.1 Carlito syrichta | reverse complement strand
AGCCCGCCCTGGGGCCTGGCCTCGGAGGGTGGCCAGAGGGTGCTCCGGACAAGAGGGGAGGGACTCATCGCTCAGGCTCTTGCGGCTCTGCTTCCGTGTTGTGGATGGTACCTGGCGGCGCCATGCTGGGCCCCCTGCCGGTTTCGTCTCCCATGCCAAGTAGGTGGCCCTCCCAGCGCCAGGATCGCCTTTGTTTGGAAAGGAGGGAAGCCAGGGAAGCCAGGAGAGGATGGCGGGAAGCCTGCCGGGCACAAGCTGAGACCCGGCATCTAACCACGGTGGGGGCAGGAGGAGGGCGCCCTGAAGCCTTCATGAAAGCAGGACCGCCTCCCTGGCCGGGGAAGGGTAGGGACTCAGAGAGGACCCTCAGGATCGGCAGCATCCAGTCGCCTGTGTGACGGACACGGAAGCTGAGGCCTGGAGAGGGGAAGGGAAGCGGGGAAGTCGAGGCTTGGGTCTTCTTCTTTTATTTTTTGTATGAGTGTACGGGGTACATGTGAAAGATTCTTACATGTATATAACACATAGTGATTGAGTCGGGGTTTTGGGGTGTCCATCACCCAAACGCAGGACATTTTTGTTGAGTGTAGTCACCTACTTGGAATTTCTAACTCCCCTGCTTATCTGTAAAATGGGAGGAGTAACAGTGCTCGCGCTTAATAACTGGAGATTCG
>NW_006984097.1:0-4810 GCF_000164805.1 Carlito syrichta | reverse complement strand
TAATGCGGGTCAGCTATGTCTATCCCACAAAAAAAAGGGGGTAGAGGGGATATAATAAGCTCTGTCCTGTCGTGGCTGAGAGCTCAGTTTTGATCCATCCTTATCCATTCACAGGTTCTCAAAATTATCTACTTTAAGAGCATTCTACCAGTGAGTACATTCAGATCCAATAAACACGAATTGACTGACTGACACATTCATTCATTCACATATTTATTGAGTGATTACTCTGGGTCACAAAGGCACTGTGCTAGGTGTCAGGGATTCAAAGTCTAATATACTTACTCTTAAGAAAGGGAGTCAGGCGTTAAGTGAAGCGTGCTGCCAGAGAAAAGCTGGAGTAGAGTTATAAAGAAGGGGATGACAATTCCTATCTAGATGACGGAAAGGGAAAAGGCAATTCAGGCAGAAGCAACAGCAAGTGCAAAGTCTCAAAGGTAAGGCAGCATAACTCATGAGGCAATTGTGAGTGGCACAGCTTGGCTAAAGCAGAGTTGTGGGGTAGGGAGGCAAGAAAATGAAATCCCACGAGCCGGTCAGGTAAGCTGTGGCCAGATCACAAAGAGCCTTGGATGCTGGGGAGGCCTTGAAACACTTTAAAGCACAAGGGGAAAACACCTGCATTTCAGATTTCACTGGCTGAATAAATTGGTGATGACCAAAGGCAGAGAGACAGTGGAACAGCTGTTGCTGCAAGTGGGGAGCAAAGGGCCTGCAGCAGAAGAAAGGACACAGTGGGGTGACAGAATACAGAGATAGCACCAGCTACCACAAAGAGCTTCTTAAAAACACAAATTCCTAAGCTCCACCCTAAATCGACTGAATCAGAATCTCTGGGGGTGGAGCCCACCAATCTCCGTTTTAACAAGCCCTCCAGGTGATTCTAATGCATATTGAAGACTGAGAGCCACTTATCTAAAGAACTTTTCAACTGACTGCATGTGAGTGGTAGGGGAACGTGGGGAGGTTAAAATGACTGCCTGGTTTCTGGCTTGGATGGTGAGCAAGACTATGATACCACCATTCACTGAGAAGAGGGGACAGTGTATGAGGAGCATATGTGAAGAGAAGAGTTTAGACCTTAAGGCTCATATATTTTCCCTGTACTTTATGTATAAAGAAACCGAGGACCAGATACATGAAATGATATAACCAGGACCATCTTTCTTCCTATTTTCTTTCTTTTTTTTTTTTTTTGAGTTGGAGTCTCACTCTGTCACCCAGACTGCAGTGCAGTGGCACACTCCCGGCCACCGCAGTCTCGACCTTGCTGGGCTCTGGCAACCCTTCCATCTCAGCCTTCCAAGTAGCTGGAACTACAGGCGTGCGCTACCACACCCAGCTAATTTTTTTGATTTATTGTAGAGATGAGGTCTCGCCAAGTTGCCCAGGCGGGTCTCGAACTCACGGGCTCAGGCAATTCACTCACCTCGGCCTCCCAAAGCGCGGGATTACAGGCAGAGCCACCGAGCCTGGCCTCTTCCTATTTTCATGCTGCACATTGTAAAATATTTTGTAGCTTGACCTATATATATTTTTTCTGTATATTATATTTTGAACTCTCAAAAACCCTTTTAAGCTGGGGAAAGATTGCCCTTGTTGGGGTAGGGTCGGGTGGGAAGAGGCTAGCCGATTTCTTTTTTTTTTTTCACCATTGTCAGTGGACTTTTTGTTTTATTTTAGAATTGTGAGATACATGTGAAGATTTACTACATAAGTAAGTTGCATGCAGGTGGGGTTTGAACCTCTAGCGAGCCCTCTCTCTCCCGATAGTGGACCTGCTACACAGTGTGTGGTTTTGAGCCCCTTAAGCCACCTCCCTCCTTTAGCAGTATCCAGCATCTGCTGTTCCCACTTATGTGCTCATGTGACCAGTAATCAGGGTCCACTTATGAGTGAGAACATACATTACACGGTTTTTTGTTTCTGTGCTAGTTCATTTAGTATGATGGGTCTCCAGCTGTATCCACGCGGCTGCAAAGGTCACGATTTTGCTTTTCTTTATGGCTGCACAGTATTCCATCATGTATATGTACCACATTTTCTTTATCCTGTCTGCTTCTGATGGGCATCTGGGTTGGTTTTTTTGGTGTGCGTGTGGTTATTGTGAATAGTGCTGCACTGAACATACATGTGCAAGTGTTTTTTTGGTCGAGCGATTTATGTTCCTCTGGGTATATTCCCAGAAGTGGATTGCTGGATTGTATGGAAGCTCAATATTTAGATCTTTGAGAAAAAGTCACACTGCTTTCCACAAAGGTTGAACTAGCTTACATTCCCACAACAATGTAGAAGAGCTCCCTTTTTCTCTGCAGCCACACCAACACCTGTTGAATCTGACTTGTTAAAGATAGCAATCCTTACTGGTATTAAGTGGTATCTCATTGTAGTCTTGATTTGCATTTCTCTTATGATTACTGAGGCTGAGTATTTTTTATGTTTGTTGGCTGCCTGAATGTGTTCCTTTGAGAACTGTCTGTTCATATCCTTGGAAAACCCACTTTTTGATGGGGTTGTTTTTTATTTTCCTGTCAATTCATTTAAATTCCTTGTAGATCCTGGATGTTAGGCCTCTGTTGGATACATAGCTTGCAAATATTTTTTTCTCATTCCGTGGGTTGTCTCTCTATTCTCTTGATGGCTTATTTTGCTGTTCTAAAACTTTTATTTTGATAAAACCCCACCTGTCAACCTCAGCTTTTGCTGCATTTGTTTCTGAGGACTTGGTCATGAATTCATTGCCTACTCCCATATCCAGGAGGGTGTTCCCTAAATTTTCCTCTAAGATTCTTATAGTTTGAGGGTTTACATTCAAGTAGTTGATCCACTTTGAATTAATTTTTGTAAATGGTGATAGGTAGGGGTCCAGTTTCATTCTTCTGCATGTGGTTAGCCAGTTTTCCCGGCACCATTTGCTAAATACATTCTCTTTTCTCCAGTGTTTTTGTCAGCTTTGTGAAAAATTCATTGGTTGAAGGTCCATGGCTTTATTTTCAGAATCTCTGTCCCCTTCCATTGCTCTATGTGTCTATTCCTGTACTGGTACCATGCTGTCTTGGTTATTGTGGCCTTGTAGCAAAATTTAAAGTATGGGAGTGTGATCTAGCCAATTCTTGGAGACAGCAAAGGACCCAGTCAGGTGCATCCCTCTGATATGCAAACTAACAAACCAGAACTGCACCTACTCTATCTGGTCCCTACACCTCAAGAGGCAATATTTTTCTAATTTAATAATCCCAGGGCCAGGTACCAGATACTAGGGACCACTCCTGTGGTTTAAAGCCCATCAACACTATTCAAACCAACCTAAAATGTTCACCCTGTCCTGCCTTTCCCAAAAATCTCCAATCAAGGATCTAGTCTAATGCTTTCCTCTCGCTCCTGTCTTCTGCCTCCTGATCACTATGGTATATTTCTCCTGTGGCCCTGCATGGTGTGCAATGCTCCCCATCTTCAGGACCTTTTGAGTAGAATAACATTTTACTTCCTGAGTCTTCTCTTGTGGATCATCTCATAAATAAATATAAAACATAGCTCAAAACAGTTAGATAAACCCACAGTTATAGACATAAGAACCCAAGATTAGTCTGTAGGAAATAACTTTTCCTGCTGATATGAAAATACTACTTTTTATGGAGCAATGCATTGCTGATAAAATCTCTGAATCATTTATGGAATTAGGAGAATGTGTAGGAACTTAAATAGTACGTTCTAGGACTAATAACTCAAATATGCCACTTGTGGTACCAAAAATATGCCTATAAACCTAAGATGAGTATGTGCAGAATTGCAACATCTTGTTGAAAAGTAAAGTTCTGGAGCCTTTTCCTGATTGTACCTTTAAAACTACACCACAGTGCAAGCTCACCCACAGCAGGAATCAAGGCTGTTTAAACTGTTCCATACTCAGCTGTAGCCAGAAGGCTTGGATTCTACTCCCACCAGTGCCACTAACTAGTCTTTAGACCATGACCGACTCAGTTTATCTCTCTGGAGCCCAGCTTCCCTTTCTATAAAATGAATGAATTGTACCAGATGAGCTCTTACATCCTTCTAGCTTTAATATTTATTATTTGTGAGGATTAAGTGATGGAATTTGTTTTCTTTTCTTTTTTTTCGAAAAGTTTTTAGTTTATTAAGTTGGTCGTGAACAAAACCAAACAATGGCCACAGATATCATCATTGCATCATCTTTAGTCCTTTGCCTGTTATCCAATCTCCAGCTCACTTCTTGCCAGCACCAACAGTGGCCTTTGCAGTCCCCCTGACTTTCTTCATTCTGTTCTTGCGTTCCTCTCGCTGCTTCCTTGAGGTCTTTTTCTTCTCATACAAGCTATGTCTTGCAAGTCTATGTTTGGGTTCATTTTTCTTTGCACAATCTGAGAAATCGTATATCATGCCAAAGCCAGTTGTGTCTTGCCACTACCAAAATGAATTCCGAATCCAAATACAAAGATGACATCTAGCCGGGCTCGGTGGCTCAGCCTGTAATCCCTGCCTTGGGAGGCTGAGGTGAGTGGATTGCCTGAGCCCGCGGGTTCGAGACCCACCTGGGCAACTTGGTGAGACCTCATCTCTACAATAAATCAAAAAATTAGCCAGGCGTGGTAGCGTGCACCTCTAGTTCCAGCTACTTGGAAGGCTGAGGCAGAAGGATCGCTGGAGCCCAGCAGTTCGAGGCTTGGTGGCCAGGAGCAGCGACTACACTCCAGTCTGGGCGACAGAGTGAGACTCCAACTCAAAAAAAAAAAAAAAAGATGACATCTGGTGTTGTCTTGTATATTTTGACTAGTTTTTCCCAAATTTCTGT
>NW_006984096.1:0-725 GCF_000164805.1 Carlito syrichta | reverse complement strand
CTGTGTTCAGTTTTAATATCTCCTCTCTCATTTCTGATTTTATTTATTTGAATCTTCTCTCATTTTATTAGTCTATTTAAAGGTTTGTGAATTTTTTTCTTTCAAAAACCCAACTCCCAGGTTTATCAATTTTTCTATTGTTTTTATAGTCTTGGTTTTATATAATTCTTTTCTGATCTTTATTTTTTGTTTTCTTTTTCTCACTTGGGCTTAGTGTGTTCTTATTTTTCTAGTTTGTTGAGGTATAGTGGAGGTTGCTTACTTGAGAGCTTTATTCTTTCAACATTTGTTGCTATAGATTTTCCCTTTAGAACTTCTTTTCATCACATAGGTTTTGGTATGTTGTTTTACTTTTTGGGTTTTACACTTATTAGTAGTATTATTAATTTTAGAGACAGGGTCTTGCTCTGTCATCCAGAATGCAGTGGCACAATCATAGCTCGCTGCAGTCTCAAACTCTTGGGCTCAAATGATCCAACTGCCTCAGCTTCCCGAGTAGCTGGGACTACAGGTTCATGCCACCACACCTAGTTAATATAATTTTTTTTTTTTTTTAACGATGAGGCCGCACTATGTTGTCAGACTGGTCTTCAACTCAAGACCTCAAGCAATCTTCCTTCCTTAGCCTCCCATAGCAGTGGATAAGCTATCCATTGCTGAAAGTGGTGTGTTGATGTCCCCTACAATTAGCTGCAATCAAGGCATGAGCCACTGCACCTGGCTTG
>NW_006984095.1:0-755 GCF_000164805.1 Carlito syrichta | reverse complement strand
CTGACTTAACTAGTTGGCTAATGAGCTAGCTAGCTGAATTAACGAGTTGGTTAATGAGTTAGGTAACTGTTTTAACTAGTTATTAAACGAGTTAATTAGTTGGTTAACGAGTTAGCTAGGTGATTTAACTAGCTGGCTGACAAGTTGGCCGACTAGCTAGCTGGTTTAGCATGTTGGCTGGCTACTCGGCCAACTTGTTAGCTGGCTTAACAAGTTGTCCAACGAATTGGCCTACTATTTAGCTTGCTTAAGTAGTTGGCTGACTAGTTGGCCCCATAGTTTGGGTAAGTATTTGATTGGGTAGTTTGCTCACCTAATTATTTGGCCGACTGATTGGCCGACTAGTTAGCTAACCTAACTAGTTGGCCATCTATTTAGCTGATCTAACTTGTTGACTGAGAAATTAGCCCACTAGTCGGTTGATTGGTTAGCTGACTTAAGTAGTTAGCCATCTAGTAGGCACAAGCTTAGCTGAATTAACTAGTCGGCTGGTGAGTGAGTAGACAGGTGAGCTCACTTAACTAGTTGGCCGATGAGAGAGCTGACTGGTCAGTGAATTAACTGGTACGCTGGCGAGTGAACCAACGCATGCGCTGCCACAACTAATTGGCTGTCTAGTAAGCCGACAAGTGAACTGACTTAACTAGTTGGCTGGTGTACAAGCCAACTAGTTAGCAGACCTGTTGGCCTGCAAGCGAGCTGACAAGTTAGTTGACCTGTTAGCTGGCATGCGAGGCAGTTATTTTGCTGACTGG
>NW_006984094.1:0-770 GCF_000164805.1 Carlito syrichta | reverse complement strand
TCATATGTTGTAACCCTAACCCCCAATGAGTTGGTATTTGCAGTTGGGCCCAGTGGGATGTAGTTAGGTTTTAATGCCCCTTATAAGAAGAGGACGGGAACAAAGTTCTCTCTCTCTCTCTCTCTCTCTCTCTCTCTCTCTCTCTCTCCTGCTTCCATGTGAGGACACAGTAAGAAGGTAACCATCTGCAAATCAGGAAATGAGCCCTCACCAGACATTGAATCTGCTGGCGCCTTGATCTTGGGCTTTCCAGACTCAAGAACTATGAAAAATACAAGTCTGTTGTTCAAGACACCTAGTCTATGGTATTTTATTGTGGCAGCCCAAGCAGGCTAATACAGTCTGTGAGGTAGGGTGAGGGGAGGACAGAATTCTACAAAACAGAGGGCACATCAGCAGTGATATTAGGTGTCTTACAGTTTATGTGTGCCCAGTTAATGACTTTATGAATACTATTTTCTAGTCTTAATCAACTGAACCCTCATAAAGTAGACAAGTGGCTTAACAAATTCTTGCAAAAAGTTGCAGATTGAAGTTAATGCTAATAATGCAAGAACAAGCCAATAACATGAAATAGCTAATCTTGATACTTCTACTCTTCATAGATGTGCTTCTTCTGTCATAATAAAGGTCTGATCTGACAGAACGGTGACCAAGAAATTCAAAATTATCAAGGACATGATTTGAAAAATGTATTCATAATCGCTGTCCTTAAGGATGGAGGCTATCCAGTTGTGTAAATTATATATATATATAGTATATTTGTGAGG
>NW_006984093.1:0-838 GCF_000164805.1 Carlito syrichta | reverse complement strand
ATTCTATATCCTCACTCTTTCTTGACCATCAGGAATCATTGGTCTAAACACAGAAAGAAGTTCAACAATATTAGATTAACACTCTTGAGAAGTTGAGTGGGAGAAAAGTACTGACTGAGTCTGCTCACATAGCTGTGTGGCACCAAGACTTAAAAGATCTTTTATGTTCAGAATATTGTGCACTCTACCATCAGGCAGATAGTGTTTGGAAGAGAAAGTACTAAGGTGAATGGAAGTTCTTGGGATAGAGAGAAGTGGGAAATGATGAAAGACCACAGAGAAAAGAAGCAGAGTACTGGAAAAAGAGTACTAAAGAACTAGAGAAAAGAATTATTGGTAGAAATTTTTGAAATATTAAGTAAGATTGAAACTCTGAAGGGAGAAGAATATGAGCTTGTACATTATAAAATGTATAATCTAATAAAATTGCCATAGTAAAGTGTAAACAGGTTGCTAACCAAAATTACAAGATATAATTTATGTTCATCCATTTATTATTATTACTATTGCTATTTGTTATTTTAATTCCAGAAGATATGAAGAAATACATTTCTTATTCTGAAGATGCTATATAGTTGAAAAGAAATATATAGTTAACATTTAGGCTGTACTATATTTTTCAAGTTGAAAACAGAAAATAGTCTCACAAAGAAGATGACATTTTAGTTTGACTTTAATTTTCATGTTGTTTTGATAATTATTTTCTTTTGAGTTGGAGTCTCACTCTGTCACTCAGGCTGGAGTGTGGTGGTACACTCATGGCTACTGCAGCCTCGACCTACTGGACTCAGATGATCCTTCCACCTCAACCTTCCAAGTAGCTGGAACTATAGGCATG
>NW_006984092.1:0-481 GCF_000164805.1 Carlito syrichta | reverse complement strand
TCACAACAAAAGGTTGATAAAATGCCCATTAAAGTAAAAGAGGAACCAGGTGAAAGAACTCCCAATCTAACTCCTGTTCTTTCCCAGGCAATGTTAGACACTGCACCTGTTGATGATGTTCCTCTACCCCCTGAGGACAAGGAAAACTTGAAAGAAGAAGCAGCTAGGTATGACGAAAAATATCCAGTAAATTTAAATTTGCCTCTTGGTGCCAAAACACCTCCGGCAAGTGGTGCCAGGGTGGAAGGATTGTGATTTGTGACCATCTTGAATTAAGAGGAAAAAATTGTCTTTCTATACTTATTCCTGTTATATAAGATGACTCTTTCCTCATATTAAACAGCCACTGTTAATAAGACAACTATTCCTGATTTACTTATCCAATTACAGCAACTAATATTTGTTAGAAAGGAACCATTTTACATTGGTCATGTTAGATTTCATTCAAGACTCTCTGGACCTCTACAACAACATAATCAAT
>NW_006984091.1:0-744 GCF_000164805.1 Carlito syrichta | reverse complement strand
AAAAACTAGCCGCGCATGGTGATACATGCCTGTATTTCCAGCTACTTTGTGGACTAAAGCCTGTAGTTCCAGCTACTCAGAAGACTAAGTAAGAAGGATCACCCAAGCCAAGTAGACCGAGACTGGGCTGGCCCATGAGCATGTCACTGCTACCCAGTCTGGACAACAGAGTGAGACTGGATTAAAAAAATTAAGAATTAGAGTTCAATTTTTTGAAATAAATTCCAGCCAAATCTTTTTCTTTCTTTCTTTCTTTCTTTCTTTCTGTCTGTCTATCTTTCTTTCTTTCTTTCCTTCTTTCTTTCCTTCTTTCTTTCTTTCTTTATCTGATTTGGGGTCTCACTCTGTCACCCAGGCTGGAGTGCAGTGGCACGCTCACAGGCACTGCGGTCTCGATGTGCTGGGTTTAAGTGATCCTTCCTCCTCAGCCTCCCAAGTAGCTGGCAAAACCACACTTGGCTAATTTGGATTCTTCTACAGACCAGTTGACAAGATCTCAGCATTGTGGAATCCCAGCATTGTGGAAGTCATAAGCTAGAGGATTGCCTGAGCCCAGGGATTCAAGGTTAGACTGGGCAACTTGATGAGACCCCAGCTCTACAATGAATAAAAGATAAGGTGGACATGGTGGTGAATGCCTGTATTTCCGGCTACTTTGTAAGATAAAACCTATAGTTCCAGCTACTTGGAAGACTGAGGCAGAAGGATTTCTGAGCCCAGAACTTAGGCTATGGTGGCCATGAG
>NW_006984090.1:0-5608 GCF_000164805.1 Carlito syrichta | reverse complement strand
TCACACTACAGCCCGTTCATACCTCTCCCCACCCACACACACAGCCTGGCCCGGCCACACTTTGGACCACCCTCATTCGGGCTCATCCCACCAGGACTCACCCACACCCCAGCCCATCCACACAACCACACCCCAGCCCGTCCGAACCCTGGCCCAGCCCAGCCAACACCCAGGCCCTCCTGCACTAAGACCCACCCACCCTGAAACTGATCACACCCCAGCCCATCTATACCCCAGCCGACTCATACCCACATCCTGACACAGTCACACTGGGCCCATCCTCCATGAATCCCATCCACCCCAGGACCCACCCGTACCCCAGGCTGTCTGCAATCTGACCCACCCACACCCACACCCCACCCTACCCACACCCAGGCCCACTGACACCAGGACCAGCCACACGGGAGCCCACTCACACCCCAGCCCGTCCAGCCCTGGCCCACCCCCACCCACACCGGGACCCGCCCGCCCCAGACACCCCACCCACCACAGCCCATCCATGCCCCTGACACACCCAACTCCTGACCACGCCACACCTGGGCTCATCCACACCAGACACAACCACACCCCCACCCACCTGCACCCACAATGTGGCCCAGCCATACCTGGGCCCGGCCACCCTCAGGCCCATCTACACCAAAACCCACCATCCCCGGAGACTGTTTGTTTCAGTATATCAAGTACCATGTTAAAATTTTTGGTATTACTAACAGTCAAAGGAATCCAAATTTAGACAATAATGGGGCAATTTTTACACCTTTTAAATTAGCATAAACATTAAAAATGATAATAACAATGTTGGCAAGTTCCCAGTGAAGCTGGTACATTAAATGTGAATTCACATACCTCTCAGAAAGCACTTTGGTACTATATTTCATAAACCACAGAAAAGCATATATTCATCAACTCTGTAATTTTACTCTTGGGAATCTACTTCAAGGAAACTTTTCAGAAGAAGGAAAAAACTTATGAGTATAAGGAAATTCATTACAGCAATGATGGTAAAGAAAAATTGAATAAATTGAATACTAAAACATGAGAATAATTAACTAAATGAGGGTGTAGCCTGTTGATTTCATATTATGATGATATTAAGTAAAACTTCTGAAAATGGTTCAGCATGGAAAAGTGTTTGTAATGTCAGGTTAAATGGCAAAAATGGGAAGCAAAATTCTATATACGCTATTATCACATTTATAAATTGAAGTTCATATGGACATCCTGGAAAAAAGTAGAAATAATTGATTTGAGACAATGCCGATATTTTTCTTTGAAAATGTCTTTTAAATATTTTAATTGTGTATGTTGAAATAGCTAATTAGTTAATGGTTTACTGATGATTTATTAAAATACTCATAAAAATAATTTCTTCCTGTCGTTCATAGTTTAAACACCATATATTTCATGTTTAGACATCATCTATTTCATTTTATGGATTCAGAGTACTCTATAAGACTTGCAACACTGATGGTTCCAGTAAATCTGCTGTGAGGATTTGTATGATTCAGTATATCACTTAAGATTGCTTATCTGATAAAATATGCTCTGAATATTTCATCTATCCATATACATATAATTTATTATATTTCTGGACACATCTGTGTTTGCTTACAACAAAATTATATGACTATAAAGGAAATTAAGTTTTATAGTAATAAAGTTGTAGAGCAATGGCATATTGTTTAAGAAAAAGTTATACAGTTAAAATAATAAAATGCATTTTTATGGAATTAAATAAAATCTCCACATATATGCACTTATATACCTAATCACAGTCCCTCCTTTTCAGTGTACATTTTGGGTACTCAGACATTTTGGGAGCTGAGGCACTGTCTTCATCAAGTTTGTGTTGCTGTAACAATACCAAAGCCTGGGTAATTTATGATGAGAAGGTTCATTTTGTGTTGTTCATTTTGCAGGGCCTTCTTGCTGCGTCGGTCCTTAGCAGAAGGGCAAGAGCATGGGAGAGAGCCAGAAAATCTTGGTGGGCTGAAGTCATTTTTATAAAAAGCCCACTCTCTGGCAATCCTTTCAGATTCCTTCCCACCGTGGGAGCTTTTCTGTCCATTCAATAAATTCTGCTTTATAAAAAAAAAAAACCCAATATACACCCACCCCCGAGATGACAATACTCCATTGATGAGGGCAGCATCCTCATGACCTAATCACCTCTTATTAGAACTCACCTCCCAACACTATTGCATTGGGAGTTAAGTTTCCGGCACATGAACTTTGGGGGACATATTCAAGCCATAGTAAGAATCATGTAACTCAGAGGTTACATACTTGAATCCTACAAGGGCCAGACTAGTAGCATAAATAAAGCTGTTGGGATTCCATTTATAGTGTGTGACCCACCAAAGAGGGAGACGCTCTTGCTAATTGCTGTGGGAGAATATAGGCTGAGTGTTCAAAAGAGGCTAGACCATCTGGGCATGGTGGGTCATGCCAGTAAATCCAGCAATTTGGGAGGCCGAGGCAGGGGGATTGCTTGAGTCTAGGAGTTCAAGACCATCCTGGGCAACGTAGAAAGGCCTCATCTTTACAGAAAATAATAATTTTGAAAAAAGCCGGGTATGATGGCATCTCAGCTTCTCAGGAGGCTGAAGAGGAAGAGTTGCCTGAGTCTAAGATGTCGAGGCTGCAGTGAGCCCTGATTGTGCCACTGCACTCCAGTCTGGGTGATCCCTACTAAAAAAATAATAAACAAAGAAATAAATAAGGCTAGACAGATATCTAGAGTTATATGTGAAAACTCTTTTTAGCATCGAAAATTAATTCAAATGAAAAATGAACCACAGTGGGCCAAGCAAAATATTGTTTATTTGCATGTAATATCTACCCTAGAGTAGACAGTCTGTAACCTCTGGTTATAGAGGTTAAAATTTTATAGCATAAATATGAGGCATGATATTCAAAAACAGTGATTAATTTTTTAAAGATTACAGACATTAATTCCAGACCTGCCTCTATAACCAGGTCTCCTGAACCTTGATCTCCTGTTTTTTCTTGCAAAACTGAGTTTATTTTGTCTTTCGGAAATAATTCTTTAATATTCTTATTAAAATATATTTTTAGGATGGACTTGGTGGTTCAGCCTGTAATCCCAGCACTCTGGCTGGCCGAGACAAATGTATTGCCTGAGCCTGAGGGTTCGAGATCAGCCCCAGCAACTTGGCAAAATCTAGTCTCTACAATAAATAAAAAATGAGCCAGACATGGTAGTGCGTGCTTGTAGTTATGGCTACTTGGAAGGCTGAAGCGAAAGGATCAGCAGAGCCCAGCAGATTGATGCTGGGGTGGCAATGAGCGTGCCACTGCACTCCAGCCTCGGTGACAGAGATTCCCTCTCAAAAAAAACCAAAGATATCTTTAGCTAAAGATTATACGGAAGATTTTTTTTGTACAGAATATTTCATTTTAGTGCTATTTCTCTAAAACGCCTTTTATACAAATGTTCTAATCCCCAAATTTCCCCTGAAAACTAAAGAAACAGCAATCATCCTTACTTCCTTCAACATCTCCCCCTGCATTTAAGCCCTGAGTCTGAATGTTCAACCACTATTAAAGAAAATGATTCTTCTTAAAGGCAACATCATATAGAAAAGTAGAGGCCAGGCTTGGTGGCTCAGCCTGTAAATCCAGTATTTGGGAGGTGAAGGCGAGTGCATTGCCTGAGCCCTGGCTTCGAGACCAGCCTGGTCAACTTGGTGAGACCGCACCTCTACAATAAAATTTTTTTAAAAATTAGCTAGGCCTGTTAACTTGCGCCTGCAGTTCCGGCTACTTGGAAGGCTGAGGTGGAAGGATTGTCTGAGCTCAGCGGGTGGACACTGAGGTGGCCTTGAGCATGCCACTGCACTCCAGCCTGAGCAACAGAGTGAGACTCCAACTCAAAAACAGAAAGAAAAGTAGAAATTTGGTCCTATTTCTAAATGCCATTGATTTTTGAGACACTATTTTAAATGGAGCTCTTTGTGCTGTCCAGCTCATTTCGAAAATGTCCATTCCAAAGAGCGCTTCTCAATGTTGAACTCTGGATCTTCTGGTACTTTCAGAATAATAAAGTATTTGCAATATAACTTATGTTTTAATATTTCTTATGAATAATGTCACATTTTCTACCCCAAGATAGTGCTAGTATTCAGATTCTTTTTATTTTTGCAATGAACTCAAAAACACTTCATTTACAAGCATTTTTCACATATGCTAAAGACTGGTTATCCTAAAAATATTTTAGGTGAATTACTTACTCTGAGTCTCCCTTTTCAATCTTCTTTTTTTAAAAAACCTAACCTGCCTTCTAACCTCTAATTACTCTTCCTATCACATTGCTTTGTTTAGGTCATTCCTCTGCTCAAAAACCTTCAGTACATCTCAATAGAGTCTAAGACACCCAAGGTAACATAGTGAATTCACAAGGATACCACAGAATTTTTCATAAATTTGAAGAAAGCACAGTGAATATGTTACACACTGTCAAAAAGACTATTTTCAAAGAATCTTCACAGCTTTATTATTTGATTATCTTACATCCCGTTTGATGATGTCCTATCTTTCAAAGGTGAATTTTCAACAATTACTGTGATGAAAGGTAGCATTACTCAGAAAATCATATGGGGGCATGAAATGAGTGTGGTGATATCCATTCTGAATTTGACACTTGAGGAATTGTGCCATGCCCAACAGACATACATATTCATTGGTAAGTAATCATGGTTGCTTAATAATGAAATAAAATACAACAAAAATGAATATGTATTTATTTTTTTTCTTTTCTTTTTCTTTTTTTTTGAGTTGGAGTCTCACTCTGTCGCTCAGACTGCAGTGCAGTGGCGCTCCCGGCCACCGCAGCCTCGACCTGCTGTGCTCCAGCGATCCTTCCGCCTCAGCCTTCCAAGTAGCTGGAATTACAGGTGACTGCTACCACACCCGGCTAATTTTTTTGATTTATTGTAGAGATGAGGTCTCGCCAAGTTGCTCAGGCAGGTCTCGAACCCGCAGGCTCAAGCAATCCACTCACCTCAGCCTCCCAAGGCACGGGATTACAGGCTGAGCCACTGAGCCTGGCTGTATTTATTTTTCAAATGATTACAAAGTTGTTAGGACATAAATACTTACGTTGTTTGAATCTACTTAATAAATGAAAGTATTAAGTCTTTCTTATGGTCTCATGTTGGGAGCCAGCCGTGGAGGCCTGCCTGAGCATTAGGGATCCAGGCAGGCTGAGGACCCTGAGACCACCAGGCTGGTTCAGGAGCTGAAGGCCCATTCCCTCCTCCTTTCCTTGTTGTTTAGCATTACCCACTGGTAGGGATTTTAATGATCTAAGCATGAAGTTCTGAGAATATGACAGGCATGGCTGACTCTAGGGATCCATTGTTCCCGCTTCTCACAGACTGCAGTTTCGGCTTTAAACTTAACACAGTTCAAACTCAGATCACATTTGGGAGCCTTATATGTGATACAAGCGTCTTTATAAGATTTAAAAATATATTTGTAGAAATAGTGTATACATTTAGAGAGTTGTTTCCAGAATGAGATGGTTACCTAGGGTTACCAGAAATGGCCCAGCACGAACTTTGGGCTGGGTCACATTCCTAAGGGC
>NW_006984089.1:0-3522 GCF_000164805.1 Carlito syrichta | reverse complement strand
GGGACTGGATCTCTTCCATAATGGAGTGTCCCAGTAACTGGGCCTCACACATAATATGTGTTAATTTACTGGCTCTCTTTCATTATTGGTGCCTCAGTGACTGGGCACACTCAGTGATTTTTTTTTCTCCAGTGACTGGTCCACCTCCATAATGGTTGCCCCAATGACTAACCCTCTTCTGAGCTGTCCGTTATTGGTGCCTCAGTGACTGGCCCTCCTTTTTGATTGCTTTCCCTGTGACTGTGCCTCCTCAATAATGTGTGGCACAGTGACTGGGTTTTGTCTGTGATTTATGGCCCAGTGACTGGTCTTCATCTATGATTGGTGTCCAGTTAGAAGCCACCTTCTGTGTTGCGTGTCACAGTTATTGGGACTCCTGCATAATGGGTGCCCCATTGAGTAGACCTCCTTTATTTTTGCCCCAATGACTGGCCATTTTCTGTGACGGACATCCCAGTGACTATTCCTTCATTGTGATGACTGTCCTAGTAATTGAACCTCCTCTATAATGGATGCCTCAACAACTAGTTCTTGTATGTGTTTGGCGTCCCACTTTTTAGGTCTCCTCCATAATCACTGTCCCCATGACTCGTGCTCCTCTGTGATGGGTGCCACATTGACTGGTCCTCTTTATGATTGTTGTCACAATGACTGAACTCCTCAATAATGGGTGTTTCTGTTACTGTCTCTTCACTGTAATGGATGTCTCAGTGGCTAGACCATCTCTTTATTTGATGGCCCAGAGAGTGGTCCTCCTCTATGATGCTTACCTCAGCGACCATATGTCCTCTCTAATGGCTGCTCCAGTAACTGAATTTTCTCTGTGAAGGGTACCCACTTGCTGGGCCTCCTCCATAATATGTATCCTGTGATTGGCCTTATTCTGTGAAGAGTGTCCTAGGGATGGACCTCCTTCATAACAGGTGCTCCATGGAATGGTTCTCTTGTGTGATTGGTGCTATATTGACTGGTCCTCCTTTTGATGGTTGACCTAGTGACTGACCCTGCTCTGTGATGGATGCTCCAGTGACTATACTAAACCTTCTTTCTATGTGACTGGCCTATCTCTGTGTTTAGTGACCCAATTTTTGTCCCTCTTTCTGATGGGTGACTTAGAGGCTAAGCCTCCTCTGTGACGGGTGCCCAAGTGACTGGCCCTCCTCTATGATGGTCGATTCAGTGACTGGCCATCCTCTGTCATATGTGCCTCAGTGATGGTGCCTCCTCTGTTAGGTGCCTCTGTGAAAGTTCTTCCTCTGTGTTTGATGCCCGGGGACTAATCTTCATCTGTGATAGATGTCCCAATGACAAGCTCTGCTCTATGATTGAAGCACCAGTGACTGAGTCTTCTCTTAATTGGTGTCCCTGTAACTGACCTTCCTTTGTGATATGTATCTCAGTTACTGGCTCTCCTTTACGATTGGTGGCCAAGTGACTGACTCTCTTCTGTGATAGATGCACTAGTGTCTGATACTCCTCTATTATGGGTACTCCAGTGATGTGTCATACTTTGTGATGTGTGTACCAGTGAAAGGCCCTACTCTGCGGAAAATGCAACAGTGACTGATTCTCCTCATTGATGGCTGCCTCAGTGAATCGTTTTCCTCTGTGACTACTGTCCCACTGACAGGGTCTCCTGCAAAATGGGTGACCTAGTGACTAGCCCTCCTCCATTTTGCTTGTGACTGTAACTGGAACTTCTCAGTGACTGATGCGTCAGTGACTGGCCCTTCTTTATAATGGGTATTCTAGTGACTAGCCATCTTGTGATGGGAGTTCATATAACTAGGCTTCTCCCATAATAGGTTTTCTAGTTACTGACTGTACTCCATTTTTGGTGCCACAGTGACTTGGCCTCCTCTGTGATTGATAGTATGTTGATTGGCCTTCAAATATGACAGGTGTCCTAGTGTCTTCCCCTCCTCTCTGAGGTGTGTCATGGTGACTAGGTCTCCTCCATAAACAGAACCCTAGTTACTAGGCCTACTCTCTGATTGATTTCTCAATGAATGGCCATATCCTGGATGGGTACCCATTGACCAATTACTGGCCCTCTTCTGTGAAGGGTATACTAGTAAATGGGCCTCCTCCAAGACAGGTGCCCTTGTCACTAGTCCATCTCTAGTGTGCCTAGTTGCTGTGCCTCCTCCATAATGTGTATCCTGTGATTGGCCTTATTCTATGGAAAGTGTCACAGGGAATGGGTCTCCTCGATAACAGATGCTCCATGGAATGGTTCTCTTGTGTGGTGACGTATTGACTGGTCCTCCTTATGATGGTTGACCTAGTGACTGGCCCTCTTCTGTGATGGATGTCCCAGTGACTGGCTCTCCTATATGATAGATCTCCCTATGACTGAGCATCCTCTCAGTATGCCAGTGTCCTCTGTTATGGATGGCCCAGTGATGTCCTCCTCTGTGAAAAATACCCCTATGACTGATTCTCTTTTGTGATGGGTGGCCCAGTGTCTAGTTTTCCTTATGATCACTGCAAAGTGACTTGGTCTCCTTCATTATGGGTGCCCCAGCGACTAGCACTCCTCCTTTATGGGTGTCCCAGTGACTGGCCTTTTTGGTAATTTGTGCCCCAGTGTCTGGCACTCCTGTGTAATGGGTGACCTGGTGACTACCTTTCTTCTGTGGTGGGTTTCTCAGTAACTGGCAGTCCTCAGTGATTCATGGCCCAGTGACTGGTCCTCTTCTTTGATGGTTCTCCCAATGATGGTCCCTCCTCATTGATTCAAGCCCCAATGACAATGCCTCCACTGTTATGGACACCTCAGTAACTGTCCCTCCTTTATATTTGGTTATATAAATATAAAGCTTTCCTCTGTGACTACTGTCCCACTGACATGGTGTCCTGCAAAATGGGTGACCTAGTGACTAGCCCTCCTCCATTTTGCTTGTGACTGTAACTGGAACTTCTCAGTGACTGATGCGTCAGTGACTGGCCCTTCTTTATAATGGGTATTCTAGTGACTAGCCATCTTGTGATGGGAGTCCTTATATGTGATCAGTGATTCTGTGAATGGCTCATCTCTCTAATTAGTACCTCAGTGACTGGCTTCCTCTGTGGCAGGTACCCTAGCTACTAGGTCTTCTGTTATGTGTGCCCCTATGACTGGCCCTCTTCTGTCATTGGTGCCTTTTTGACTGGACCTCTTTTGTGATAGGTGACTCAATGACTCTGTATCCTCTGTGATGGTTTGCTTAGTCACTAGCCTTCATCCACAATGGATGCACTAGTAACTAACTGTCTGTGATTGGTGTTCCAGTGACCAGTTCTACTCTGTGGTAGTTTTCCCTGTGATTGACTTTGCTCTGTTCCAGTTGACCCAGTGACTAGACTTTTCCACAATGGATTTCCCAGTGTTGTGTACTCCTCTGTGATTATTTTCCCAATGACACACCCTCCTTTGTGTTAGGTGTCCCTGTGATGGGGCCTTCTCCATAATGTTTGCCCTAGTGACTGGTCCTACAATATTATGTGTACCACAGAGACTGTGTTTTTATTGATCGGTGT
>NW_006984088.1:0-735 GCF_000164805.1 Carlito syrichta | reverse complement strand
TTGGGCCAAGTCCTGCCAGGACCCTCAGCATGACTTGGCTCTACCCTCCATCGCAAATGAGCCCAGCATGGTGGTGCATGCCTGTCATTCTGGCTCCTTGGAAAGCCAGGGAAAGCCTCATGGGAGGTCAGTGGGCCAAGACTGTGGTGGACATAAGCCAGTCACTACCCACCACCCTGGGCAAAGTAGTGAGACTCTGACTGAAAGAAAAAATGAAAAAAGGAAAAAAAAGAAGAGCATCCATTTGTGTATGGAGTTGGGATCATTGTGAACAGAGATCATTTGGGAAGGAGGCCCCAGCTTTCTCCCTAGAGTTGCCAAAAATGGTGTATGGGCATTCGATTTGGCTGTGGCTTTGGGAAGCTGAGGTGGGGGACCGCTGGAGCCCAGGAGTTTGAGACCATCCTGGGCCACGTGCCTGGTAGCTGAGACCAGGCACCATGCCTGGCTAATATTTGGATTTGTTTTTGGTGGCCTAGAAAAGGTATTACCCAGTGTCCCCAGCTGGTCTCAAACCCAAAGGCTCAGACCATCCACTCTCCTTGGTCTCCCAAGTGCCAGGATGATAAGCTGAGCACCTGAGCAAGTCTGTTGTTGGTGTGATGGTGGGGGTTATTATTATTCTGAGTAGGAATCCCACTCTGTTGCCCAGGCTGGAGTGCAGAGGCCCACTCTTGGCCACTGAGGCCTCTTCCCAATGGGTTGTGGTGATCCTTCCACCATGACCTCCCAAGT
>NW_006984087.1:0-684 GCF_000164805.1 Carlito syrichta | reverse complement strand
TGATGCCCTCCAAAAATTCGTGCTAAACATGGTGCAACATCTAAAACCCAAGGTCATAATTCCGAATAGTGAACTCCCAGAAGTTTCTGGAGTACGAGGTAACTCTGAACTCAGGACTTACATTCAAAAAACCAGAGATGATTACTTGTGTCCTGAAATTTGGCGTTAGAGGATCCTGAATCTAAATGGACTTCTAGTGCCATATTTTTGATTAAATGTTGCTGGACTTCTGGAATGACTGATTCATAATATCCACCTAGGAAACAGTTCTGAAAAATATGGGGCCATCGAAGCCCGGAATCTTGTAGGCCTTAGCAAGATGCCCTGTACATTATAGGAATTGAGGACTCGTGTATCCCAGATCCTTTATTCTTCCTTAGCAAGAGCCCGTGTAGTTTAATGTATAAGAGGTCTCCCATTTTTGGCATTGAGGACTCATGAAAACCAGATTTTTTATTCTTTCTTAGCAGGAGGCTGTGTAGTTTCCTGTATAGGAAGACTCCCATTACCCAGATTCCTGCTTTGAAACCCAGATTCTTGTTTAGCCCTTAGAAAGACACCCTGTAGATATTTAGGATTGAGGTCAGGTGTAACCCAGATTCCTTATTCATCCTTAGCAAGAGGCTGTGAAGTTTCCTATATATGAGAACTCGATTCCCCAGATTCATGTTTCAAACCCCTGAT
>NW_006984086.1:0-782 GCF_000164805.1 Carlito syrichta | reverse complement strand
CCTGGGCTCAGACAGTCCTCTCACCTCTGCCTCCCAAAGTGCTGGGATGGCAGGCATGAACCACTGCGACCAGCTGAGAGTGGTGCATTTAAAACACTCATAAGGTGACCTTGAACAATTATAATACCATAAGAAAGTGATTGACAGTAGTGGAAGACTGTCAGGGGAAGGGGGGTGGGACTGGCAGTTGAGGGAAACTGCTAGGGGAGGGATGGCCATACCTCATCAGCAAGGGTCCCTGCATAATCAACGTTTGTATACCTAACCCTGAATTGTACCCCACATCTTTATAATAAATAAATAAATTTTAAAAATAGTTCTGGGATGGCAACCATTGGAGGTAGAAATTTCTCCCCTTTCTGTCATATGTGTGGGTAAATCCTCTGACTGGATGCCCAGACTCTCACTCACTCTTGAAGAAGAGAATGCTCAGATTTTATTTTTCTAACTTTGCTAACACAGACTAATAATAAAAATGAGAAGAACTCCTCAGTTTTATTCATACACAATCATCAGCGACATGTTGTCCTAACCTGCCCTCTGTCCTTTTGGTCAGCTTTGGTTTTCCCATCCTGTGCCTTTGTGACTGTGGCTTTTCTCTATGGAAAGAGGTTCTTGAGTCTTGAAATCTCAGCATCCGTGGATGAGGGTCAGGGGTGGGATGTGCCAATACTCGGGTAAACAAAAGTTATTTTTTGTATGGGTCACCTAATCATTTTAATTTGCTTCTTTATTTGGCTTTACTTTTTAATTCTATTCATTTATTTTAAGTCATGACGCTT
>NW_006984085.1:0-3879 GCF_000164805.1 Carlito syrichta | reverse complement strand
GGAATATATCACAGAGAAGGGCTATTCACTGGGACAATCACCACAGAGGAGGACTTGTCACTGTGGCATATTTCACAAAGCAAGGTCTATCACTGGATCATCCATTATTGTTGAGACTAAGTAAGTGAGACCCCATTACAGAGGAGGGATAGTCCCTGGGGCAACTAATATGACAGAGGTCAATCACTGGAGAACTGATCACAGAGGAGGTTCAGTCACTGGGGTACACATCAAATAGAAATCCAGTCAATGGCACAACCATCTCAGGGGAGTGCCAGTCACTGGGGCAATCAACACAGAGTAGACAAACACTGGGGCACCAATCACTGAAAAAGTCCTGTCCCTGGGGCACCCATATTAGAGGAGGTCTAGTCAATGTGGCACCCAATATTTGGGGAACTCATTCACAAGAACAGCAATCACAGAGGAAAGTTAATCACTATGGCTCCCATCACGGAGGAGGATCTGTCACTGGAGCGGTTTTCACAGAGGAGGACTAGTAACTGGGACACCAATTATGGTGGAGGCCTGGTTACTGGACACCAATCACAGAGGACATCTACTCACTTGGACATAAATTATTGAGGAGACCTAGTTAGTGGAACACCCATTACAGAGGAGGACATGCAAATGGGGCACCAATTTGGAGGAGGCTCAGTCACTGTGACACCCATCGAGAAGAGGGTCAGTCACTGAAGTATCAATTTTTAAAAAGGTCAAGTTATTAAGATACCCATCACAGGAAAAGACTGGTCACTGGGGCACCCATCACAGATGATAGCTATTCATTGGGGCACCAGTTCCAGAGGAGGCCACATCACCAGGTCATCCATCATGGAGTTGTCCCTGTCACTGTGACACTCATCACAGAGGATGGCTGGAGACCAAAGCATCATCATATGTGAAGGCAAATCACTGGGTCACCAATCAGAGATAAGGCCCAGTCACTGGGAAACAAATTATGGAGGAGGCCAGGTCATAGGGACATCAATAAAAGAGGACCATCACTGAAGATCTCATTATAAATGTGTCCCAGTAAATGGGACACCCATCACAGAGGAGGCATAGTCAGTAGAGCACCAATTATGGATGAAACCAAGTCACTTTTGCAACCATCAGAGAAGACAGCCAGTCTATGAGGCACCCATAATGTAAGAAGGATAGTCGTTGGGGCATCCATTATGAAGGAGGCCTAGTCACTGGGGACACCAATCACAAATCAGGAGCTGTCACATAGGCACCCATCGCAGACAATTGCCAGAGTTGATGTACATATCACAGAAGAGGGCCAGTGACTGAGAAACCATTTATGGGGGGGTCCAGTCACTGGGGAAATCATCACAGAGGAGGCCCTGTCCCTGAATTACACATTAGAGAGAGTGCTAGACACATGGGCACACATCATAGATTAGAGTCAGTCACAGAGGCACTCATCACAGGGGATGGACAGTCCCTGTGACACTCATCACAGAAGAGGTCCAGTCACTGGGGCATCCATTAGAAGGAGGTCCAAACACTGAAACACTGATAACAGACAAGGGACAGACACTGGTGCACTCATCAGAAAAGAGGTCTAGTTTTTTGTGCACCAAACACAGAGAAAGCCCAGTCATAGGGCATGCATCACAGAGGATGCCCAGTCCCTGAATCAACCACTTTAGAGGAGGGCCAGCAATTGGGACATCCATCACAGATATGGGCTAGTCTCTAGGGTACCCATCATGCAGAAGGCACAGTCATTGGGACTCTCATCACAGAGGAGGGTCAGCAACTAGGGCTTGCATTATGGAGGTGGTCCAGTCATTGGAGCAACCATCACTGAGGAGAACCAGTTACTGGGACACTCATCACAAAAGAAAGCCAGTCACTGGGGCACCCAACACAGGAGAGCTAGTCACTAGGACATTCATTATCTATGAAAACCAGGCAATAGGCCACCAATCACAGAGGAGGGACACTCACTGAAGCACCTATCACAGAAAAGAGTTAGGCACTATGGTACCCATCACGGAGGAAAACCAATCACTAGGACACCTATCCCAGAGGAGTGTCATTCACTGTGAGGCATATTATAGAAGAGGGCCCACCAGGGCACCCAACACAGAAGAAATCTACTCACTAGGACACACATCAGAGGAGAGCAAGTCAATGGGGGCACTCATCATAAAGGATTGCTAGTCCCTGAAGGCACAATCGCAGATGAGGGTCCAATAACAGAGACACCCATAACCAAGGAGGGAGAGTCTCTGGGACACCCAATAAGTGGAAGTTCAGTCACTGTTGCTCTGATCACAAATAAAAACCCTTCACTAGCATACAAATCACAGGGAAGGCACAGTATATGGGGTACCCATCACAAAGGAGTGTTAATCTCTTGAACATACACCACAGAATAGAGCTAGTCCCTGAGGCATTCATCACAGAGGAGGCCCAGTCACTGGGACATCCATTAGAAGAAAGGCCGCTGGGCTCAGTGGCTCAGCCTGTAATCTTATGCCTTGGGAGGCTGAGGTGAGCTGATTGACTGAGCCCGTAAGTTCGAGAACCACTTGGGCAACTTAGTGAGACCTCATATCCACAATAAATCAAAAAATTAGCCGGGTGTGGCAGCGCATGCCTGTAGTTCCGGCTACTTGGAAGGCTGAGGTGGAAGAATCACTGAAGACTCAGCAGGCCGAGGCTGCAGTGGCCGAGAGCGGCCACTGCACTGCAGTCTGGGCAACAGAGTGAGACTCCAAGTCAAAAAAAAAAAAAGGTCATGTACTGGGGAAATGATAACAGATGAGAACCAGGCACCGGTTCACTTATCACAAAGGTGACCTAATCACTTGGGCACCAATCACAGAAAAGGCCCAGTTGTAGGGTAGTCACTACAGAGGATGGGTATTCATTAAGTCAACTATCACAGAGAAAGGGAAGTCCCTGAGATACCCACTTTGGAGGAGGATCATTCCTTGGAATTAACATCACACATTTGGGGTAGTATCTATGGCACCTATTATGGAGGAGACACAGTCACTGGTGCTCTAATTGCAGAGGAGAACTCTCATTAGCTTTCAGTCAGGCATCTATGATAATTGAAGACCGGTTACTGGGGAACTCATCACAGGAGAAGGCTAGTCACTGAGGTACGCATCACCAAAGAGACCCGTTCACAGGGGCTGCCATCATAGAGAAGGACCCATCACATGGGTTCCTAACTTGGAGAAAAATTTGTCACTGGGGGCACCCATTACAGAAGAGGACAGTCACTGAGAAGGTCATCTCATAAAGGGGCCTGTGACTGGGGCACCCATCGTAGATGAGGGCCAGTCATTAGAATACCCATCACAAAGTAGAGAAAGTCACTAAGGCACCCATCACAAAGGCAGAACAGTGATTGACCATATATCCAGGGGCAGTTCAGTCTAGGTGGCACTCCTTATAAAGGAGGACTTATCACTGGGACACCCCTCACAGAAGAATGCTAGTCACTATGGCATCCATAACAGAGGAGGGCCAGTCACTGAAGAATCCATCACAGAGGAAGCCCAGTCACTGGTACACTCATAACAGAGGTTGGATAGACACTGAGGCAACCATCACAGAGGAGAAGTCTCTGGGCCAACCACCAGAGAAGGGCTAACTACAGAGGTACCAGAAGACCAATGGGACACCCATGATGGAGGAGCGCCAATCACAGGGACAATCATGACAGAGGAAGATCAGTTACTTGGTTACCTATCATAGATGAAGTTAAGTCACTGTGGCACACATTTTGAAGGAAGGTCAGCCCCTGGGACATCCAGCACAGAGGTGAGTTAGTCACAGATGCTCCCATTATGGAGAAGTTGCAGTCACTGGGACTCCCAATGCAGGGGGGGGGGGGCAATCACTGAA
>NW_006984084.1:0-988 GCF_000164805.1 Carlito syrichta | reverse complement strand
CTGGGGCGCCCACCGCTCCACCCGCCTTGTTCCCCAGGGTGTAAACACTCTCTTCTCCCAGGAGTCAGCAAGGGGAAAGGGAAGACCTGATTCTCAAACCATCAGGGGTTCGGGGATTGTGGGTCAACTCATGCCTGTCTCCTCAGCATTCAGGGAGTCCGAGATGGAAAGATGGCTGTAGCCCAGGAGGTCAAGACCAGGTTGGACACCATAGCAACTCCCCACCTCGACCTCAAGCAAAACCCAGAAAACATTGGGTGAGAGCTGTCCTCGGTGGAAGGATTGACTCTGGGTCAGAGTTCAAGGGCAGGCACAAAGACCAGGATGTTTAGCAAATGGAAAGCCTGTGATCCCAGCAGTTTGGGAGGACCAGGCCAAGAGGATGGCCAGATTTGGGCAGTTTGAGAGCAACCTAGGTAATCTAGTGAGGAAGGAAAAGAAAGAAAGAAAGAAAGAAAGAAAGAAAGAAAGAAAGAAAGAAAGAAAGAAAGAAAGAAAGAAAGATAAATAAATAAATAAATGCATTCTTCTGTAAACCTTCTGCCCTCAGTCTTTCCTCCACCATCCCCACACATATGAGGGTCCCCCAACCTTGGCTCCTTTCAGCACCAACCCGCCACAATGAGTGCCCCTGCTTTGGTAGTGCGTTCTCCACTACCTGACTGGGATACTGCCGGCTGTCCACTCTGATGGGAGAAATGGGCCCCAGGCAGGCTGACTCTCCAAATCCGCAAAGAGGACCTTCTGCCAAGAAAGGCCAGGAACACATCCATCACCCGGGTACATTTCTTTCCCCCCAATCCCATTTTCCAGGCTCTAACGTCAGTCAACCTGTGAACACACCAGGTACAGTTGAGAATCTGTGCACAATTCTGATGTTTTTGGAGACAGGGTCTGGCTCTGTTGCCCAGTCTGGGGCCCTGGGATATGACTGTCCTTCCCTGCTACCCTTGAAATCATGGTCCCTGGTGATCCTCTCACCTCAGCC
>NW_006984083.1:0-571 GCF_000164805.1 Carlito syrichta | reverse complement strand
GGTATGTGGGGAGACCGAGACATGAAGGTGACTGGAGTACAGGAGCTCGAGACCAGGCTGGACACCATAGCAAGCCCCCACCTCGACCCCAAGCAAAATCCAGAAAACCTTGGGTGAGGGCAGGTCTCAGCAGGTGGTTCACCTCCATCTCAGAGTTTAAGACCAGCAGGAAAACCAGGATGTCGAAAAATGGAAAGTCTGGGATTGCAGCAGTTTGGGAGGCCCAGGCCAACAGGATGGCCCGAGTTGGGCAATTTGAGAGTAGCCTGGGTAACCTAGTGAGGAAAGAAAATGAAAGAAAGAAAGAAAGTTAGAAAGAAAGAAAAAAAGGAAGGAAGAAAGGAAGAGAGATAGGAAGGAAGGGAGGAAGAAAGAAAGAAAGGAAGGAAGGAAGGAAGGAAGGAAGGAAGGAAGGAAGGAAGGAAGAAATCCATTCTCCTGAAATTCTTCTGCCCTCAGTCCTTCCCTCAGACCCTTCCACATGTGAGGGTTCCCCAAGCTCAGCACCTTCCAGGCCCAACACCCCCTCAACGGCTGCCCCCACTTTGGTGCAGGAGTTCCTGAGGCTCCG
>NW_006984082.1:0-6287 GCF_000164805.1 Carlito syrichta | reverse complement strand
TTTTGATTTTGACTAGCCAGGGCTCTTTAAGTATCAATAAAAAAATATTAGATATCTGTGCATTGCACGGCATAATTTAATCTTTACACTGTGTTCTTTTACATAATTACAGATGCGACTCTGGGCAGAGGAACCAGGTATGTACTCTGAAATTTCTTACAAGCTGAGAAAAAGAAGCAGCTGGCTCTCGTGTGCAGAAGCTGCTCTAGGTTTCTATTCAGAAGGAAAATTGGGAGTCTCATGGCAGAAAATCCTTTTGTAGGGACACATCTGTGACCAGACTGTACAGTATGAATGACACCAAATAATTCCCTGAAGTGCTTATTTGAAATTATTTTTACATTTTAAGGCTATCTCACACTTATTAGCTTATAATTTTATATCACAATGCTTTGAGGACAGGATATTCTGTGAAGGAACCCTTGAAGTTTCCACTTCACTCTCTGAGGTCGAAAATAAGAGGCTCATGCAAAACTACAAGGTGTGCCCTACGAATGCCACCCAAAGAGGCACCTATTGATTAATTCGCAAACATTTTGCTATATTTGGCTCTCTTAAGATGGTTGCTTACAGCTATGTGTCACAGTGATCTGAGGGAATAACTTGCAGTATTTCTATCTTGGAAAATTAATGAGACTGGGTTTTAAGGTCTCAAATCTGACCTCTTTGTGAATCCTACAAGTTGAGTTTTCTTTTCTTGGTACTTTTTAACTTTAGAATCATGGAGTACATGAGTAGAGTACTTACAAAGCTTTCTTGCATGAAGGCAATATTTGTTCTTCTGAAGAGCCCCCTAACCACAGAAGAGATCATGATATCCAGTAGGTAGTTTGTGTCCCTTTTCTCCGTTTCGCCCTCTCTGCTTAAATCAGTTCCCAGTGTCTGTTGTCCCTATTCTTGTGCCCAGTGTTTAGGACACACTTATGAGTGACAGCATGCAGTATTTAATTTTTTGTTCTGTAACAATTCATTTAAAATGAGGGTCTCCAGCTGCATAAATATTGTTGAAAATGACCACATTTTTATCTTCTTTTTCAATGAGGGTCTAGTATTCCATTATGAGTATGCACCACATTTTTTTTGAGTTGCGGTCACACTCGGTCCTCAAGGCCTGACTGCAGTGACACATTCACAGCCATCCCAGCATTGATTGATTGGGCTCCGGTGATACTTCTGCCTCAGCCTTCCAATTAGCCAGTGCTACAGGTGCACGCTACCACAACCGGCTAATTTCTTACATATTTTGGAGGTGAGGTCTCACCAAGTTGCCTGGGCTGGTCTAAAACCTGCACACTCAGAGAATCCCCTTCCCTTGGCCTCCCAATGTGCTGGGACTTCAGGGTGAGCCACTGATCCCTGTCTCATATACTCTTTATTCATACTACCACAGGTGTGCTTGTGTGTCAGTTACATGGTTATGCTATAGTGAATGGTGACAGGTTGGTTTGCTCACAGAATGTCACGGTCAATTTTTGTAAAAGCATAGAGATGTCCAGATGTTTCTGCTCCATTCACAGATTCGAACTATTGTGAGACATCATGTAGTTCAATGTGGCTACGCTCTATCCACTCTGAGGTGATTTTTTTTTAAGCAGTTGACCAAAGCATATAAAAATTGGAGACGTATTTTAGTGGATTGTATATTATTATCTACATAAGACCCCGAATACTCAAATCCTGCCAGATTAAAGTGGTAAGAACGAAAATACAAACACAATGCAGGACTAGGTTAATAGCCTGAAATCCGTTGTTTTGGGGGCCTTTCTGATACATCTGGATTAAGGACAATCAACACTCATTCCAAATCTTTCACCAGGATGAACACTCAAGTTTTTGACTAGTTACTATATCCTGAATGGCCACCAGCCTATTGGAAATAAAATGTTGCCTAAAACTAGTGAAAATCTCATAAATTTGAATAAAGACACTAACAGGATAATGTTTACTGATGCAAGGAAGGAAATTTAGCTGGATTTCAAGACAGGCAGAAGGAATAAGGAAATTCAAATGCTAAATCCCAATACATAGTTCAAGATCTTTTACAGACTATTTGTTGATATGTAAGGTGAACATTAGCACTAAGTTAAAGTATCTGTATTATTTACTCTCTACACTTCTCTTTGCCATCTGTCTTTTATTCAGCAGGATGCCCTAGTAACTTAAGACCATGCTTTTTAATCAACCTTCTAAATATACTATCTCAAAGCACCCTAACTTATTCAAAATCACCAATTATCTGGGTACTAATATTTTCTCTAAATTTTCCTAGTCGGTGAGGAGAATGTGGAGGAAACCTCCTGTGAATCAGAATCGTGTTCTCCCCAGGTAAGTCGACCTTACATTTTCATGAGAAAATTTGTAATTTTTCTGAATTTGGTCCTTGTCAAACAAGTTTAGATACAAAAGTCCAAAAATGTACATTAGGTATGACACATAGAATTCTCTTAGTGCTGTTGTACTGGGTGGCCCTTTCTTACTAACTCACACTTGACACAGACATTTGTAAATGATAGCATTCACTATAATTTTTAATGTGCAGGCATTTCCTTTAGCATCTATTTTTATACATGAATTAGGAATTGTAAATTTTTCATTTAAATCGCTGGTAAAGGGAAATTGTGTAGAAAATGTGTATCTTTTTCAAAAGTTTTATCTCTTCCTAATTTTAAAGACTTTTAACTTGGACTCAACCAATGGTTTTTGAAGTCATCAATCAAAGATACTTGTGCATTTGACAGTTTAATCTACTCTTTACACTCTTCTTTTACATTATTGCAGATGCCACTCAGTGTGGAGGATAGTGGTATGTATCCTGAAAATTCTTTTTTTCTTTTTTTGAGTTGTAGTCTCACTCTGTCGCCCAGACTGGAGTGCAGTGGCTGCTTCCGGCCACCCCAACTTCGACCTGTTGTTCTCCGGCGATACATCCCCGTAGGCCTTCCAAGTAGCTAAAATTACAGGCGAGCACTACCACGCTCTGCTAATTTTGGGTTTATTGTAGAGATGAGGCCTCTCCAAGTTCCCCAGGTGGGTCGCGAATCTGCGGGCTCAGGCAATCCACTCACCTCAGACTCCCAAAGGCGCGTGATTACAGGAGGTGCCACCGAGCCCAAGCTGAAATCTCTTACTGGCTGAGACAAAGAAGCACAGGCTTTAGTGTATGTCAGATGATTTAGGTTTCTATTCGGAAGGAACATTGGGGTTCCCCAGAGAAAGTCATTTTGTAAGGACACATCTGTGTCCGGAGAGTACCATATGAATGTCATGCAATAAGTAACTGAAGTGCTTAATTTAAATTGTTTTGCAATTATATGGCTCTCTTATTATTCTTGGCTTATAGATTTATACCACAGAGAGGTTTGGAGAGGATGTCCCATCCAGGAACCCTTAACAGACCCACTTCACTCTAAGTGGTTTAGCATGAAGAGGCTCAGGGTAAACAAAAAGGTGTACCCTAGGAATGCCACCCAAACAGGTATCTATTGCTTAATTTGCAAATATTTTGGTATTTATGCCTCTCTTAAGATTGTTGCTTAAGCTTTGTGCCACAGTGATCTAAGGGCATAACTTGCAGCATTTTCTTTCTTTAAATTTTAAAGAGACTGGGCTTTAAGGTCTCGAACATGATGCCTCTGTGAATCCTCCGTGTTAAGTTTTCTTTTCTGGGTATGTTATAACTTTAGAATCATGGCATACATGTGAGGATTACTTACACAGTTTCTGGCAGGAAGGCAAGATTTTCCCCTCGAACAGCCCTCCCAATCACAGAAATGATCATGGTATCCAGTGTGTAGTTTTGTGTACATATGTCTTTTTCTCCCTCTCTGCTTAAATCAGTTCTCAGTCTCTTTTGTCTCCATTCTTGTGCCCAGTGTTTAGGACACACTTGTGAGTGAGAACATGCAGTATTTAGTTTTTTTGTTTCTGTAACAATTCATTTAAAATGAGGTCTCCAGGTGCATAGATATTGTTGAAAATGACATAATTTTGATCTTCTTTTACATTGAGGGTCTAGTATTCCATCAAGCATATATATCGTTTTTTTTATTGCGTTGTGGTCCCGTTCGGTCCCCAAGCTGGAGTGTACTGGCACACTCAGGGCCATTTCAGCATCAACCGCCTGGGCTCCGGTGACACTTCTGCCTCAGCCTTCCAAGTATCTAGTGCTACAGGCACACGCTACCATGCCCAGCTAATTTCTAATTTATTTTGGAGTTGAGCTCTCACCACGTGCCTGGTTTGATCTCAAACCTGCAAGTGTAGGCAATCCAACTCCGTTGGCCTTCCAAAGTGCTGGGATTACAGGATGACATATTGAGCCCTGTCCCACATGTTCTTTATTCAGTCTACCAAAGATATGCTGGTGGTTCGGTTCCATGATTTTGTTATCGTGAAGTGTGATAGGTTCATTTTTTCACAGAATGGCGTGGTCACTTGATGAACAGCACATATATGCCCCGATGTTTCTGGTCCATTCACAAAATCTAAGTATTGTGAGATATCACGTAGTTCGATGTGGCTAACGTCTATCCATTCTGAGGTGAATTTTCAAACAGCTGGCCATAGAATGTAAGAATCGGTGACGTATTTTGGTGTATTTTATAATATTATCTCCATAAGGCCCCAAATGCTCAAACCTGCCAGATAAAAATGGTAAGAATGAAAATATAAACTGAATGCAGTCATAGGTTAATAGCTTGATTTAAATTATTTTTGACACCTTTCTGGTACATCTGGATAAAGGGCCATGAAAACTCATTCCAAACCTTTCACCATCATGAGCCATCAAATTACTGACTTGCTAGTTAGATGAGCCATCAAATTACTGACTGGCCACTACCTCAATCAAAGCACCCTAATTGATTCAAAATCACTAATTATCTGGGTACTGATTTTTTTCTGTATTATTCTAGCCTGCATGAAGTATGTGGATGAAGACAACTGCGTATCATCATTTCTTTCTGCCCTGGTAAGATCACCTTTCATTTTCATGTGGAGAAATGTAATTTGTCTGAATTCGTTCCTTATCAATCAAATTTGGATATAAATATTCAACAAAGTAAATTATGTATGACACATATAAATATCTTAGTGCTGTGATACTGAATGGCCCTTTCTTACTAACACACACTTGATACACTTAGACATTTTTAAATAATAGCATACATAATAAATTATAATGTACAGGCATTTCTTTTGGCATCTATTTTAATCTATGATTTCGGAATTGTAAAATTTTCATTTATCTCTGCCAAAGGGAAATTCTCCAGAAAATGTTTATCTTTTTCACAACTTTAACCTCTTCTTAATTTTAGGGTCTTTTAATTTTGACTCAGCCAAGGGTCTTTTAAGTTATCAATAAAATATTAGATATCTGAGCATTGCACGGCATAATCTATCTTTACACTGTGTTTTTTTACATAATTACAGAAGCGATTCTGGGCAGAGGAACCAGGTATGTACCCTGAAATTTCTTGAAAGCTGAGAAAAAGAAGCAGTTGGCTCTCGTGTGTAGAAGCTACTCTAGACTTCTATTCAGAAGGAAAATTGGGAGTCTCATGGCAGAAAATTCTTTGATAGGGACACATCTGTGACCAGAGTGTACTGTATGAATGACAGCAAATAAGTCCCTGAAGTGCTTATTTGAAATTATTTTGGCATTTTAAGGCTATATCACACTTGTTAGCTTATAATTTTATATCACAATACTTTGTGGACACGATATTCTGTGAAGGAACACTTGAAGTTTCCACTTCACTCTCTGAGGTGGAAAATAAGAGGCTCATTCAAAACTACAAGGTGTGCCCTACGAATGCCACCCAATGAGGCACCTATTGATTAATTTGCAAACATTTTGCTATATTTGGCTCTCTTAAGATGGTTGCTTACAGCTATGTGTCACAGTGATCTGAGGGAATATCTTTCAGTGTTTCTATCTTGGAAAATTAATGAGACTGGGTTTTAAGGTCTCAAATCCGACCTCTTTGTGAATCCTACATGTTGAGTTTTCTTTAATTGGTAATTTTTATATTTAGAATCATGGGGTACATGAGTAGAGTACTTACAAAGTTTTCTTGCATGAAGGCAATATTTGTTCTTCTGAAGAGCCCCCTAACCACAGAAGAGATCATGATATCCAGTAGGTAGTTTGTGTCCCTTTTCTCCCTTTTGCCCTCTCTACTTAAATCAGTTCCCAGTGTCTGTTGTCCCCATTCTTGTGCCCAGTGTTTAGGACACACTTATGAGTGACAACATGCAGTATTTAATTTTTTGTTCTGTAACAATTC
>NW_006984081.1:0-3713 GCF_000164805.1 Carlito syrichta | reverse complement strand
TAAGTCAGCTCGCTAGCTAGCTGGATAGCTAGGTAGCTAGATAGTTAAATCAGCTGGCAAGCATGCAGGATATGTTAAGTCAGCTGGCTAGTCACCTGGATAGCTAGGGTTGTCAGCTAGTTAAATCAGCTGGTTAGCTATCTGGCTAACGAGTTAAGTCACCTAGTTGAGTCAGCAGGCTAGCCAGCTGGCTAGCTGGATAAGTCTGCTAGTTAATACAAGTGGCTATCCATATGCTAGCTAGTTAGCTAGCTAGTTCAGCCAGCTGGCTAGCCAGTTGGCTAGCTGGTTACATCAGCTAGTTCAGTCAGCTAGCTATCCACCTGGCTAGGTAGTTAGCTAGCTAATTAAGTCAGCTGGGTAGAGGACTGGTTAGCTAGGTGATTCAGCAAGATATGTGAGCTTTTTAACCTGCTGTCAAGTTAGGTGGCTAGCAAATAAAGCCAGCTGGCTAGCAGGATGGCTATCTAGTTAAGTCAGCTAGTTAAGTCAGCTGGTAGCCGGCTGGATAGCTAGATGTCTGTCAAGTTAAGATGACTGGTTTGCAGGCTGGTCAGGTAGGTGGCTAGCTAGTTAAACTGGCTGGCTACCCGGCTGACCAGCAGGGTGGTTGGCTAGTTAACCCAGCTGGCATACTAAAGTCTAGCCAGGCGACTGACTATTTAAGCTGGCTTGTTAACCAGCTTGCAAGCCCTCTAGCAAGCTTGATGTATGCCTAGCCAGCTAGCCTGCCAGGTGGCTAGCTAGTTAAGCCATCTGGCTATTCATTAAGCCAACCAGGTAGCTAGCTAATTAAGTCAGCTTGCTATCCTGCTAGCCAGCCAACTACCTCCTCAGCTAGTTAAATCAGCTAGCTAACCATCTATATAGTTAAGTCAGCTAGCTAGGCAGCTGGCTAGTCAGCTAACTAGTTAAGTCAGATAGCCAACGAACTAGTCATTTAGCTAGCTAGTTGTTGGTTGGCTAGAGAGCTAGATAACTTGTTTTCTAGCTAGTTATGTCAGCTATAAAGCCAGATAGCTAGTCAGCTAGCTAGTTAAGTCAGCTAGCAAATCAGCTAGTTACTTAGCTATCTAGTCAGCTAGCAAATTAGCTACCTGGTCAGCTAATTGCTGGGCTCACTCACTTTCCATCAGGTAAGCTAACTAGTCGACTCCCTCGCCTGTCTACCAGTCAGCAAATTAGTTAGCTCACTCACCAACTAACAGGTCAACTATCTTGTTGACTAGCTCGCAAGCCAACAGGACAGCTAACTAGTCACCTTGCTCGCCAGCCAACCAGTTATGTCAGCTCACCAGTGGGCTCACTTGCTGACTGAATAGTTAAGGCAGCTCACCCATCGGCTCTATAGCAGTCCAATTAATTAAGTCAACTCACCGGTTGGCTTACTCTCTGGCCAACTTGTTAATTCTTCTGACCAGTCGGCTCACTCACCAGCCGACTAAATTTGACTGACCAGTTAGCTCACTCAAGGGCCAACTAGTTAAGTCAGCTGACCAGTCGGCTCACTCACAGGCTGACTAGATAAGTCAACTCACCTGTTGGCTCACTCACTGGCCGTAGTTAAGTCAGCAACCGGTCTGCCGACTAGCCAGCCAACTAGATAAGTCAGCTAACCAATCGGCCGACTAGTCAACAAACTTGTAAGCTGACTAGTTAGCTCAGCTAACTAGTCAGCCAACAAGTTAGGTCAACTAACTAGTTGGCCAGATATTCGGCACACTAGTTTGGTCAGCAAAAAAGCAGGCAACTAGTTAACCTTGCTAACTGGTGGGCCAACTCGTTAGTCAGCTAGTTAGCACAGATAACTAGTCAGCCGACCAGCCAACATGTTAAGTCGGCTGACATATTAAGCCAGCTAATAAGTCGGCCGAGTTCAGCCAACGTATTAAACCAGCTAAGTAGTCCATGTACTCAGCCAAATATTTAAATCACCTTGCTAACTCGTTAACCAACTAGTTAAGACAGCTAGTTAACTCGTTTAAAAATGAGTTAAAACAGTTATATAACTCATTAACCAATTTGTTAATTCAGCTAGTATCTCGTTATCCAACTACTAAAGTCAGTTACCTAAGTGAGCTAGGTAACTAGCTAGCTAGCTAAGTGAGCTAGCTCACTAAACTGCTAACTATTTAAGTCAGCCATTTAAGTCTGCTCCCTAATTAGTTAGCTAATTATTAAATCAGCTAGTTACACAACTAGTTAACTAGTTAGCTCAGTATTTACTTTAGGTAAAGTCAGCTAGCTAACTAGTTAAGTCAGCCAGTTAAGTCTGCTATCTAAATAGTTGTCAGCTACGTAAGTCAGCTAGTTAAGTCAGCTTTTTAACTTAGTCAGCTGATTAAGACAGTCAGCTAGCTAGTGAAATAATGGGTTACATCAGTAGGTTGAGTCAGGTTGTTAGCTAGTTAACTAATGGGTTAAATGAGCTGGGTGAGTCAGCTAGCTAGCTGGTTAGCAAACGGGTTGACTCAGCTGCTGAGTAGCTATCTAGCTAATTAGATAACGAGTTAAGTCAGCTGGATGTGTCACTAGCTAGCAAGTTAGCTAACAAGATAAGTCAGCTGGTAATGTCAGCTAGCTAGCTCATTAGCTAACGAGTTGTCAGATGATTGTCACCTAGCTAGTACGTTAGATAACGGGTAAGCTAGTTACTTACCAAGATGGTTAAGTTAGCTAGCTAGCTAGGCATCTAACTATTTAAGTCAGCTTGTTAGCTAGGTATCTAGCTAGTTAGCTATCTAATTTAAGTCAACTGGCTAGCTAGGTAGCTAGCTAATTAGCTAACTATTTAAGTCAGCTGGCTATCTGTGTAGCTAGCTAGTTAAGTCAGGTAGTTAACTCTGCAGGCTAGCCAGCTGGCCAGCTTGGTGGTGAACTAATTAAGTCAGTTGGCTAGCTAGCTGGTTAGCTGGTTAATTTAGCTAGATAAAAGAACTGGCTAGCCAAATTGCAAGGTAGTTAACTAGATAGTTAAGTCAGTTAGATAGCTACCTGGATAGCTAGTGATGTTAGCGAGTTAAGTCAGCTGTCTAGCCAACAGGCTAGCTGGTTAAGACAGCTAGTTTAGTCAGCTGTCTAGCCAGCTGGCTACGTAGGCAACTAGCTAGATAAGTCAGCATGCTAGCCAGCAGGATAGCTGTTCAATGCACCTGGTTAATTTAGCTGGGTAGCCTGCTAGCTAGGTAGTTAGCAAGATAGTTAAGTGAGCTGGCTAGCCAGCTTGCAAGCTTAAGTCAGATAGGTAAGACAGTTGGCTAGCCAGCTGGCTGGATAGGTAGCCAGCTTGTTTAGTCATCTGGCTAGTCAGCTGACTAGCTGGGTAAGTCAGCTAGTTAAGTCAGCTGGCAAACAGCTGGCTAGCTAGTTAAGTCAACTCACTAAGTCAGTTGGCTATCCATCTGGTTAGGTAGTTAAAAAGGTAGTTAAGTCAGATGGCTAGCCATCTGGTTAGCTAGGTGTTTCAGCTAGTTAAGCCAGCTGGATAGCTAGGTAGGTAGCTGGTTAAGTCATCTTATTAAGTCAGCTTGCTAGCTAGTTAAGTCAGCGAGTTTAGTCAGCTGGCTAGCCTGCTGGCCTGCTGGGTAGCTAGCTAGTTAAGTCATCTGGCTAGACAGTGAGCAATCTAGTTAAGTAACCTGGTTAAGTCAGCTCACTAGCCAGCTGGTGAGCTAGGCAGCTAGGTAGGTAAGTCAGCTCACAAGCCATCGGGG
>NW_006984080.1:0-1303 GCF_000164805.1 Carlito syrichta | reverse complement strand
GGTGTTTCTCGGTCCTCTCAATGAAGACTGCTGTAAAAAAAAAAATAAATAAAGACTACTTCTTTTAGAGGTTTCTTGAATGATCACTTCTCCCTGGAGAAAATTTGGGATAGGTGAACACATGCTTCTCTTCATTTCTTGGGAGTGAAATCCACCATGTCTACCGCATTTGGCAGAGCACTGTACATAAGTGTTTGAAGCCTAAGGATTGCTCAGTAGTCAAGGTCGCTCCCATTATGATGTCACAGTTATGAGATTGTTGTCAAAAATGACAATTTGACATGCTTGTTTCCCTGACTTTACTTACCATTTTTAATGTAAAAATTAGACTTTTAGTCAATGTACAGATTCAATGAAATAACCATTATGTTAACATCACTCTTCTCAGAACTGTAAATTACAATAAAATATTCATATGAAACCATAAACAATCATGAATACCAAAAGAATCTTATCAAAAGAAACAAAGCAAGAGATACCGCAGTTCCAGACTTCAAACTTTACTATATGTTTACACTAATCAAAACAGCTTGGTATTGATACTGCTAAGGAAGGGAGGGGCATACCTCATCAACAAGGGACCCTGCTTAATCAATGTTTGTATATCTAACTATGAAATGTACCCCACAATTTCTAAAAAAACTATAATAAATAATAAGTAAATGAAAGCTGTAAAACGTGCAACTGACTTTATTTCTTTATTCTATTTTTATTTTATATACTCTAAAAATTGTTACAATTCAGTGTTGTGCATAGAAGTGTTCATTATGCATGGATTGATTTTTTAAAAATTGTATAATACTCTAATGATAACTCCTTTTCCCTTTAATATGTTGGAATACATCGTATAATTCTGCCTTCAAAATTGACAGCTACAGTGTTTCTCACATAAATTGTGAATGTTTTATACTGACTAAACGGAAACTTTTTGACATTCCAGATCTCTAACATTCTTAGAAAACTGAGCCTTGAGATTCTGTGTACCTAACTGCTATACAGAATGCATAATAAATCTTAAAAAGTTTAGAAAATAAAACAGTATCGTAATTTAATACAACTTTTTCCATTCTTAAAATCTGTGTTCATTTTCTTGGTGCACTCTGTATTTTTTGCTTGTTAAGTTTGATGAAATATTACAGATATGCAATCCTTAGAGAAAAGTTTCCTTTAAATAATTGAAGGAAATATAAAATCACTTCCCTTTACAATTTAACCAAATTTATGTTTTTTAAAGAGTATTTCCATTGAACCCCTAGTATTTTCTCTACATACGTCATATGTTGTACTCTGCAACAAATTATCC
>NW_006984079.1:0-625 GCF_000164805.1 Carlito syrichta | reverse complement strand
TCAATAAATGTAATACTCAGAAAGGACAAAAATCCCTATGATCATCTCAATAGGTATAGAAAAAGCTGATGATAAAAGCCAATAACCCTTTATAATAAAAACTCTCAACAAACTAAGCATAGGAAAAACATAGCTTAAAACAATTTTTGGCCTTATATGGCAAACTCACAGCTAACATTATCTTGAATGAAGAAACGTTATAAGGCTTTCTTTCTTGTAGGAACTGAATCAAGACAATTCACTCCTATTCATCATAGTACTGAAGTTCTAGCTACAGCATTCAGGAAAGAAATAAAAATCACCAAGACTCAAAATGAGGAATTAAAATTGTTCTCCTTTGCAGGTGACATAGATATATGATAGAGATAGATGATGATAGATAGATAGATAGATAGATAGATAGATAGATAGATAGATAGATAGATAGACAGATATAGAAAGAGACTCCTCTAAAAAAACCTCTTAGAACTGATAAAACAATTCAGGAAATTTTAGGATACAAAAATCATACAAAATCAGAAGCATTTCTCTACATCAAAAAATGAACTACCTGACAAATAGATGAAGGTAACACTTCTATTTATAATAGCTACAAAAATAAATAAAATACATAAATGAATCTAAT
>NW_006984078.1:0-714 GCF_000164805.1 Carlito syrichta | reverse complement strand
AGTGGAGTCTCACTCTGTTGCCCAGACTGGAGTTGCAGTGGCCGCTCCCGGCCACCGCAGCCTCAACTGCTTGGACTCTGGCGATCTTTATGCTTCAGCATTCCAAGTAACCGGAATTACAGGCATGCACTACTACGCCTGGCTGATTTTTTGATTTATTGTAGAGATGGGGTCTCGCTGCCCAGGCGGGTCTCAAACCCGCGGGCTCAGGCAATCCACTCACCTCAGCTTTAAAAAGGTTAGAACATTTATCATATTAGTAATAGTTGGTTATTAAACAAAAGTGATTATAGAAGTTCCCCCACTTAACTCCAGTGGATTCCTGAAACCACGAATAGTGCCAATTCTCATACAAGTAAATACTATGCATTTTCTGTACATATATACCTGTAAAGTTTACTTACAAATTAGGCATAAGAGATTAACAATACCCAATAATTTAACATTATAATTACAATTGTAACAGTATGCTTACATCACTACTCTTGCTTTTATTTTTTATTTTTATTTTTTTTAAATTTTCATGTTATTTTATTTTGGAAATTACATATATTTCTTTATTTTATTTCAAAGATGTGGGGTATGAGTCAGGATTAGGTACATAAGTAGTCTCTGTGCAGGTCAAGTTTGGGCCTCCAAACCAGTCCTCACTTCCCTTGGTTTAGAATCGGGTGCCCTGAGTGATGTTACGTGCCCCACTCCTTGTAGGGGTTG
>NW_006984077.1:0-985 GCF_000164805.1 Carlito syrichta | reverse complement strand
TGCTTTCTACTCACATGTGATAAAAGTTGTTTCTCCAATCACACTGTCTCTAAAAAATAGTGGAATGGAGATGCCCAGTATTCCTCTTTCTCTATGATTATTTTTTATTTCTAGGAGAAAATAAAACTTCATTTTCAAGTCTTCCAGATTAAAATAGAGTCTTTCAAGGACCGATATATTTCAACACTGAACTACTTTAATATCAGTTGTTTAGTTCTTAAATTTTTAATGCTTTTGAGAGGTGTCTATTCATTGCTTTTGCCCCCTTTTTTTTTTTTTGAGTTGGAGTCTCACTCTGTCATCCAGACTGGAGTGCAGTGGCCACTCCCAGCCACCGCAGCCTTGACCTGCGGGACTCCGGTGATCCATCAGCCTCAGCCTTCCAAGTAGCTGGAACTACAGGCACACGCTACCACACCTGGCTAATTTTTGATTTATTGTGGAGATGAGGTCTCGCCAAGTTGCTCAGGTGGGTCTCGAACCCGTGGGCTCAGGCAATCCACTCACCTCAGCCTCCCAAATGTGCAGGATTACAGGCTGAGCCACTGAACCCAGCTTCCCCACTTTTTAATGGGGCTGTTCATTTATTATTATTATTATTATTTGCATTTGAGTTCCTTGTAGATCCTAGATGTTAAGCCTTTGTCAGATATATAGTAGGTAAATATTTTTTCCCATCCTGTGGGCAGTCTCACTTCTCTCTTGATGGTTTATTTTGCTTGGCAGAAGTTCATTGGATTGATGAGGTCTCACTTGTCTATCTTATTTCCTAAGGTATGTACATTTAGGGTTCTGATCAAGAATTGATTATCAGTTCCAATTTCCATAAGAGTATCTCCTGTGTTTTCTAAGATTCTTATAGTTTGAGGTTTTACATTTAGGTCTTTGATTCATTTAGAGTTAATTTTTGTGCATGGTGATAGGTAGATAGGTAGAGGTACTGTTGCAATCTTCTGCATGTGATCAGCTAGTTTTCCCAGCACCG
>NW_006984076.1:0-810 GCF_000164805.1 Carlito syrichta | reverse complement strand
TTTTATTATTATGGTCACAGCATCCTGTTGTAGCTTAGTTATAGCACAAACCAATAATATTTAGCACTTTCTTTAGATTAGAAACTTTGGTTGTTTTATTATTATTTAACAGCCTTTGAACAGTTTTCTCTCAGGATTGAACATAGCTTTAGCTAAGAACAAAGATAATTTTCCAGAATTTTCAATTATCTAAATTTTTGTACTACTGAGGATCTCAAATACTTCTTTGTAAATCACCATGTTATTTTGTTTCATAAATTTTGGGCCCCAAATGGTCTTTTTTGGTTTTGCCTGATTTTAAATGCTTTGTGATTAAAAGTATCATATTAATCTGAGACTTTGTAGCAGAGTACAGCATTATGTCTTAGGTAGAGAAAATACTAGGTGACTCAATGGAAATACACTTGTAAAATATAAATTGGTTTAAAACATAAGTGGAATGCGATTTAATACTTCCTTCAAATATGTCGTGGAATCTTTTCTCTAAGGATTGCATTTCTTTAACATTTAATCAAAGTGCAGCAAGAAATCGTACACAAATGTTAAGAAAGGAAATAGCTGTATTAAATTATGATACTATTTTATTGTCTAAAATTTTTAAGGTTTATCCTGCATTCTGTGTTCTGAATAGCACTTAGGTACACTGATCGTCAAGGTTCAGTTATCCAAGGATGATATACATGTGGATTCTCAACAAGTTTCAATTTATGCAGAATAAAACATTCAGCATTTATGATAGAATTGATCTAGTTGTCAACGTGAAAGCAATATTATAGCATGAAAAAGGATAAGGAGTTATCTTAGAGTATT
>NW_006984075.1:0-830 GCF_000164805.1 Carlito syrichta | reverse complement strand
AACGACACTAATAAGGCAAGAAGTATAAGACACTAATAAGGCAAGAAGTATCAGACACTAATAAGGCAAGTAGTATCAGACGACAATAATAAGGCAAGTAGAATCAGATGACACTCTTAAGGCAAGTAGTATCAGACGACAATAGGAAGGCAAGTAGTAACAGACGACAGTGGGAGGTCAAGTAGTATCAGACGACACTAATAACGCATGTAGTATCAGACGACACTAATAAGGCAAATCGTATCTCTTGACACTAATACGGAAAGAAGTATCAGACGACACTAAAAGGCAAGTAGTATCGGCCGAAAATAATATGGCTAGTAGTATCAGACGACACTAATAAGGCAAGTAGTATCAGACGACACTAATAACGGAAGTAGTATGAGATGACACAAGTAAGGCAAGTAGTATCAGACGACACTAATAAAGGAATAAGTATCAGAAGACACTAATAAATCAAGTAGTATTATAAGACACTATTAAGGCAAGTAGTATCAGAAGACACTAATAAATCAAGTAGTACTGTAAGACACTATTAAGGCAAGTAGTATAAGAAGACAATTATAAGTCAAGAAGTATCATAAGACATTAATAAGGCAAGTAGTAGGAGACGATAATAATAAGGCAACTAGTATCATAAGACACAAATAAGGAAAGTAGTACCATAAAAAAATTTTAAAGTAAGAAGTATAATAAGACACGAATAAGGCAAGTAGTATCAGACGACAATAATAAGGCAAGTAGTATCAGACGACACTAATAAGGCAAGAAGTATCATAAGACACTAATAAGGAAAGTATTATCATAAGAAATTAATAAACCAAATAGTA
>NW_006984074.1:0-3051 GCF_000164805.1 Carlito syrichta | reverse complement strand
GAGGTAGTTAAGTCAGCTGGCTAGCCAGCTGGCTAGCTAGTTAAGTCAGCTAGTTAATTCAGCTGGCTTCCCTGTTGGCTAGCTAGGTGGCTAGCTAGTTAAGTCAGCTGACTAACCAGTTGGTTAGGTAGTTAAATCAGCTAGTTAATTCAGCTGGCCAGCCAGCTTACTAGCTAGTTAAGTCAACTATTAAGTAGTTGGCTAGCCAGCTGTCTAGAAGTTTAAGTCAGCTAGTTAAGTCTACTGGCTAGCCATCTGGCAAGCTAGTTAGCTAGCTTGTTAAGTCATCTAAATAAGTCAGCTGGCTAGATAGGTAGCTAGCTAGTTAAGTCAGCTAGTTAAGTCAGCTGGCTAGTTAGTTAAGACAGTTAGTTAAGTCAGCTGACTAGACAGCTGCCTATCAGGGTAGCTATCTAGTTAAGCCATCTGGTTAGCCAGCTGGCTAGCTAGCTAAGACAACTAGTTAAGTCAGTTCGCTAGCCAGCAGGTTAGCTAGGTAGATAAGTAGTTAACTCAGCTGGCAAACCAGCGGGCTATGTAGGTAGGTAGCTACTTAAGTCAGTTGGCTAGCCTTTAGGCTATCTAGTTATGTCAGCTAGATTAGTCAACTGGCTAATCAGCTTTCTAGCTAGGTAGATAGCTAGTTAAGTCTGCTGGCTAGTCAGCTGGCTACATTCTTATTTTCAGCTAGTTAAATCAGTTTGGATAGTCTGCTGGGCTAGCTAGGTAACTAGGCAAATTAATTTCAGGTGGGCTAGACACCTTGCCAGCTAGTTAAGTCAGCTACTTTAGCCAGCTGACTATTCACCTGTGTAGCTAGTTAAGTCAGCACATTAATTCAGTTGTCTACCCATCTGGCTAGCTTGTCAAAAATCTATTTACATAAGATGGACAGCCAGTTGGCTCGCTAGTTATTTCAGCTAGTTAAGTTAGTTGGCAGGCTAGGAAACTAACAGATAAGTAAGCTAGATTAGTCAGTTAGCTAGCTAGTTAAGTCAGCTAGTTAAGTCACCTGGTTAGCCTTCTGCCTAGCTGGGTAGCTAGCTAATTAATTCAGCTGGCTAGTCATCTGGCTAGCTATTAAATCACATAGTTAAATCAGCTCGCTAGTCAGCTGGTTAGGCAGGTACTTAGGTAGTTAAGTCAGCTGGAAACCAGCGGGATACATAGGTAGCTAGTTAAACTAGCTAGATAAGTAAGCTAGATATGTCAGTTAGCTAGCTAGTTATGTCAGCAGTGTTTCAAACTGGCTAGCTAGTTACATCACCTAGTTAAGTCAGCTGACTAGCCAGCTGGCTAGGTAGGTGGCTTGCTAATTAAGTCAGCTGTCTAGACAGCTGGCTAGCTAGATAATTCACCAAGTTAATTCAGCTGGATAGCCAGCTGGCTAGATATGTAGCAAGCTAGTAAATTCAACTGGCTAGAAAGAGGCCAGCTAATTACGACAGCTAGTTATGTCAGCTGGCTAGCAAGCTGGCTAGATAGGTAGTGGCCTAATTAAGTCTGCAGGATAGACAGCTTGCTAACTAATTAAGTCAGCTAGTTAAGTCAGCTGGCTATCCAGGTGGCTAGAGAGGTGGAAATCTAGTTAAGTCAGCTGGTTAGCCAGCTGGATAACTAGTTAAGTCAGCTAGTTTAGTCACTGGCTAGCTGCCTAGATTGTTAATCAACTAGTTAAGTCAACTGGCTAACCAGCTAGTTAGGTAGTTAAGTCACCTTGTTAAGTCTTGTTTAGTCAGCTTGCTAGCTAGTTAAAAACATAGGTAGCTAGCTTGTTAAGTCAGCTGGCTAGCAGATCTGGCTAGCTAGTGATTTCAGTTATTTAAGTCAGCTGGCTAGCCAGCTAACTTACGAGTTAAGTCAACTAGTGTCAGCTGGCTAGCCAACTGGCTAGTTGCTTAAGTCACCTGGTTAATTCAAGTGGCTAGCCATCTGGCTAGCTAGGTATCTAGCGAGATAAGTCAGTTGGCTAGCCAGCTGGTTAACTGGTTAAGTCAGCTAGATAAGTCAGTTGGCTACCCAACTGTCTAGGTCGGTAGCTAGCTAATTAAGTCAGCTGGCTAGCTGGCTGGCTAGCTAGTTAAATCAGTGAGTTAAGTATGCTAGTTAGTCATCTGGCTAGCTAGGTGGCTGGCTAGTAAAGCCAGCTGGCTAGCCAGATGGCTATCTAGTTAAATCAACTTGTTAAGTCAGCTTGTTAGCCGGCTGTTTAGCTAGGTGACTGGAAAATTATGCCAGCTGGTTAGCAGACTGGTCAGGTATGTGGCCTGCTAGTTAAGTCAGCTGGCTAGCCGCCTGACCAGCAGGGTGGCTGGTTAGTTAAGCCGGCTTGCTATATGACTGTCCAGACATCAGGCTGGCTATTTTATCTGGCTGGCCAGCATGCTAGCTAGCTAGCTGGCTGCCTAGCCAGGTAGCCAGCCAGATAACTAGCTATTTAAGCAAGCTAGCCAGCCAACTATCTAGTCAGCTAGTTAAGTCAGCTAGCTATCCAGCTAGCTAGTTAAGTCAGGCAGCAATTCAGGTAATTATTCAGCTAGCTAGTTAAGTCAGCCAGCTAGTCAGGTTGCTAGTCAGCTCTCTAGTTAAGTCAGCTAGCAAGTCAGTTAGTTAGTCAGCTAGATAGTTCAGTCAGCTAGCCAGCTAACTAATCAGTAAACTAGCTAGTTAAGTCAGCTATCTAAACAGATAGATAGCTTGTAAGCTAGCTAGTTATGTCAGCTTGATAGTCAGCTAGCTAGTTAAGTCCGCTGGCAAATCAGCTAGTTACTCAGTTAACTAGTTGGTTACCAACACAGTTTGCTGGTCAGCTAACTAGTGGGCTCACTCGCTTTCCAACAGGTCAGCTAGCTAGTCTGCTCACTCGCCAGCCAACACACCAACTCACTTGTCAGCTTGCTCGCAGGCCAACAGGACAGCTAACTATTTGGCTTGCTTGCCAGTCATGTAGTTAAGTCAGCTCACTGGTAGGCTCGGTCATCAGCTTACTTGTTAAGGCAGATCATTTTTTGGCTCACTTTAAGGCCGAGTAGTTATGTTGGCTCCACTGAC
>NW_006984073.1:0-526 GCF_000164805.1 Carlito syrichta | reverse complement strand
GAAGGCTAATCACTGGTGCACCATCACAGAGGAGTGCCAGTCACAGTGACACCCATCACAGTGGAGGACCCGTCAATGGGTAGTCATCAAAGTGGAGACTCCATTACTAAGGTATCTATCACAGATTAGGCCATTCACTGATACACCCATAACAGTAGTATAATCCCTGAGGTAATCAACACAGAGGATGCCTTTCACTGGAGCACCCATGATAGAAGAGAACTAATCCCTGGGGCACCCATCACAAAGGAGAGCCAGTCACTGATGCAAACATCACAGAGGACCAGTAATTGAGAAGTCCATCACAGAAGAAGTCCGGACACTGCAGCTCCCATTAGAATGGCTCCCATTAGAAGGGCCCATTAGAAGACCCTGATCACAGAGAAAGGCCAGTAATTGGGACAGGCATAACTGAGGAAGAAAGTTTGATTTGGTACCCACCACAGAAGAAGGCTACTCACTGGCCATCTATTATGGAAGAGGGCCAGTCAGTGGGTCAACCATAATGGAGGATCATTGGTCATTG
>NW_006984072.1:0-1055 GCF_000164805.1 Carlito syrichta | reverse complement strand
TCGGGAACTGGATTATGACCAAAGATGTCACAAGAAACAAAAGGAATGAAGGTCCAGTTGCTAGATACAACTATCTAGAGGATCAGAATCATCTTGGATCTGTAATTAGGAACATCTAAGACAAGTGTTACACACAATATGGCGAGATGATTCTTTCAGTCCTGGAATCTGGTTTACTTGTGCCGACGAAACCAAATGAATTGCAGAGACTGGTTCTTGGTTATAACAATCAAGAAAACAGAAGACTGCTGGTAATTTATAATGATACTTGTCCTATCCAAGTGGCAAGTCGCTCTGAAGAATTTGGAGAACTAGAAGCCCAAATTCCAGATAAGCCCTTATAATGGGGCACTGCAGAATTCATGGATTGAGGCCTCCTTTAACCGAGATTCCTTTTTTAATATCAGAAAGACACCCGGACTTTTTCTGGTGATGTGGATGTCCAAATTCTTGCATACCCATACACATAGGGCCAGAAGTTTCCCCAGGGACCTGATATCCAAGATTGCTGGTTCCCCCTTAAGAATATGTCCTATATATGTGGGAACCCCTAATCCCATATTATGAACACCGAAACGAAATTCCAGCAGTATTTTCTAGACTACGAGCTAACCTGAAGCCAGTGGTCACATAAACAAATGGCATGTTGATCCTTTGATTGTGGAATCTGGCCTTTCAGAACCCTGTGAAACAAATGGGCCAGTAGGCCGGATTTTCAGTTAAAACTATCAAGGGGGGCAGCACGATCCTGGGGATCAGTAATGTCCGTTTTGAGGTATGCATATAGGACGTTGCTCTGAATAATATGGGGACCAGGACTCGCAGATTCCAGATAAGCATTTAGCTAAAGTCCCTGTCGATTCCTAAGTATGAACACTGTCTTAAGCCACGGATAAGTTAGCAATTGGCCAAATTTTTGCAAATTACATGGAAATCGAGTTTCCTGGTTCCTTTTTCGTAACATGTGAAGAAACTTTCAAGGGACACAGTGACCAGATTCTTATTTCATTCTATGCAAAACGACGAGATGTTTCCTGTTGACCTGGAATCTCTGT
>NW_006984071.1:0-787 GCF_000164805.1 Carlito syrichta | reverse complement strand
TGGCTAGAGAAGTAGAGAGCTAGTTTAGTCAGCTGGGTAGCCAGCTGGATAACTAGCTAAGTCAGCTAGTTTAGGCACCAGGCGGGCCAACTGCCTAGCTCGTTTATCAAGTAGTTAGCTGCTAACCAGCTTCCTAGCTAGTTTAGTCACCTCGTTAAGTCAGTTGGTTAGCCTGCTCGCTTGCTAGTCAAAAAGCTAGTCAATTCAGATGGCTAGACAGCTGACTAGCTAGCGAGGTAAGTCAGCTATTTATGTCAGCTAGCTAGTTAGTTAAGTCAGATAGTTAAGTCAGCTAGCTAGCTAGATAGATAGCTAGGTAGCTAGCTAGGTATTTCAGATGGTTAAGTCATCTGTCTATTTAGGAAACTAGCTAGTTAAGTCAGCTAGCTAAGTGAGTTGGTGAGCTAGTTAATCAGCTTGTTAAGTCAGCTGGCAGGCCAGCTCTTTAGCTAGGGAGCTAGGTTGTCAAGTCAGCTCGCAAGCCAGTGGGATACATAGGTAGCTCGCTATTTAAGTCAGCAGGCTTGTCACCTGACTAGCTAAGGATGTCAGCTAGTTATGTAAACTGGCTAGTCAGCTGGCTAACTACTTAAATCAGGCAGTTGAGTCAGCTGCCTAGACAGCTGGCTAGCTGATTAAGTCAGCTAGGTAATTCAAGTGGCTAGCCAACTGGCTAGCTAGGTAGCTACATAGTTAGCTCAGCTGTATAGTCAGCTGGCTAGCGGGTTAAGTCAACTAGTTAAGTCAACAGGCTAGCCACCTTGCAAGGTAGGTAGATAGCTAATTA
>NW_006984070.1:0-4377 GCF_000164805.1 Carlito syrichta | reverse complement strand
CACATTTGAGTCCCTCTTGCTTAGGGTCTAGGACAGTACATTGGTGAAGGAAAGAGTCTCTGTATCTGAGTAACCAAAATGGTAACCCACTTGAAGTGTGGCTACTGCACTGAGAAAGTGAATGTTTTATTTTAATTGAATTAAGGTAACATATGGCTAACGGCTACTAACTGGACATTCTAGATTAAAGCATCCTTGGCACTGGAAGCTCTTTCTAAGCTTTGCAAGTCAGAACCTTAGAGATGGGAAAAATTTTCCTTTTACATTGAAAAAGTTATAGCTTACTACACATCAGAAAATAAGCACTACAACTAAAATCTGCCTGGTAGAAAGATACTGCCCTTCAGTTAAAGCCTAATGGTAAGAAATATATCCTCTGCTATTCACTGAAAAAGATATAACAAATGTCACTACATTGTTCAGACAATCTTTAGCAGCATGAACACTGACCTTGATCAATTGTGCATACTTGTCCGGTAGTTCTAACAAGTGTTGGGTAGTCTCTATAGTAATGATCCACATAAGGCCCCAATTTTAAGTCCCTACAACAAGCAGAGCACACAAAAAATAATATATTACTGCATCTTCTTCTCCCCGTCCCTGCCCAGAGTTGAAAACATTCATCAGTTGAATTTTTCAATTAAAAAATTTACTTAGGCCAGGCTCAGTGACTCAGCCTGGAATCCCAGCACGTTGGGAGGCAGAGGTGAGTAGACTGCCTAAGCCTTTGGGTTTGAGACCAGCCCGGGCAACTTGGCAAGGTCTCTTCCCTACAATAAATCAAAACTTAGCAAGCATGGTAGTGTGCACCTGTAGTTCCAGCTACTTAGAAGGCTGGGGCAGAAGGATCACCTGAGCCCAGCAGGTCAATGCTGGGCTGGCCTTGAGCATGCCACTGCACTCCAGCCTGGGTGATGGAGTGAGACTACAACTCAAAAAAAAAAAAAAAATTCCTTAGCAGATAATTAAATCTAAAGTCTCTTCATTGTATTTCTGGACCTTAAAGTGCCCAGTTTGATGAATGTAACCCAATCTCCATTTGCAAGTTAAATTTCATGGAAATAAAACTAGAGTAAAAGCACCGTGGCCTAGATCCCCCTGTTAGTTATTAGCTGTGTGATCTTCAACAAATCATCTCCATGAACGTCAGTATTTTCTTCTAGAAAATGAGGCAACATCAGTTAACCTACTCTGAAGTTTTGAAGATTAAACATGTGAGAAATACCTTATATAAAATGTAAAGCATTATACAAATGCTATTTCTGAGAGCCATGATTAAGGTTTGAAACTTATTTAACTACAAAATAATTTTCACGATAGTAATGATATCATAAGTGAAATTTCCCATCAGTTAAAACTGCCATGTTTCAGAAAAAAATCTTCAGGATCTCAAGGAAGATCACAGAAATTAGAAAATATACTATATTCCTAGCCGGGCTCGGTGGCTCAGCCTGTAATCCCGCGCCTTTGGGAGACTGAGGTGAGTGGATTGCCTGAGCCTCCAGGTTCGAGACCTGCCTGGGTAGGCGAGACCTCATCTCTACAATAAATCAAAAATCAGCCGGGCGGGGTAGAGCATGCCTGTAATTCCGGCCACTACTGCTAACCCCTTTCTTAGGGTATTATGACAATTGCTCAGGGTCTGCTTATGCGTGAGAACATGTGGTACTCAGTTCTTTGTTTCTGTGGTAGATCACTGAGTATTATACATTCTAAATCCATCCAGGCTGCTGCAAAGTACATAATTTTATCCTTCTTTATGGATGCATAATATTCCATCGTTTATATGTACCACATTTTTTAAATCAAGTCTACTTTTGGTGGGCAGCATGGTTGGTTCCATGTTTTTACTATTATGAATAGTGTTGCAATAAACTTGCATTCACAGGTATCATTTTGTAGAAAGATTTGGGTTCCCCCAGGTATACTCCCAGAAGAGAGACTGCTGGATTGTATGGGAGGTCAATTTTTAGATCTTTTAGGAATCTCCACACTGTTTTACAGAGTTTGCACTTTCTTGCTTCTCCAGCCTTTCCAGCACTCTTGTAATCAATTCCTGCATTCAATCTTTTCTTTTAGAAATGTTAGAGTCAAAGACCCTGACTGACACAGGATAGGATAGGAGATAGGTATATAAGGAAACCAAGGAGAGTGTGAGTTCTGGAAGCCAAGTGAAAAAAATATTTCAAGGAGAAGGACATGATCAGTTCCCTGTAAAGAGAAATGCTGTTGATAGTTTGCATATAAGAAATATTGAGAATAAACCATTAACATTAAGTTACTAGATCACTTCAAAGGCCTTCAAAAAACTCATTCACTTAATTTCTGATCCTCATCCTTCTTCAATCTTTACACCATGACTTATCTAAAGCAGAGTTCAAGTCTTATTATCCATTGACAATGATGCTCTAGCGGCTTCTCATTGCCTTTAAAATATAGCTAAATTCCAGGCTCAACTAACCAAAGAAAGTCTATGTGCATATAGAGAATTTTGGAATTAATGATACATGATTGAGCCATTCCATACAAATGTGACTGAGAAAAGAATGGCTGCCAGTACAGCGACGAACTATTCTATATTCTCAATGAGGTAGAAGAAATAAAAACAAGTATTTAAAAAATAAAACCCTTTTTGTGTAGTGGTTTGAGTTCCTCTGGGTATATTCCCAGATGGGAGATAGCTGGGTCAGGTACCTGTGCACCCATGTTTATTGCAACACTATTCACAATAGCAAAAACATGGAACCAACTGAGTTGGCCATCAAAAGTGGACTGGGATTTTTAAAATGTAGTACATATACATGTGGAATATTATACAGCCATAAAAAAGGACAAAATTATGAACTTCACAGCAACTTCAATGTATTTAAAGTCTATCATGCTCAGGGATCTATCACAGAAATAAAGAACTGAGTACCATGTGTTCTCATTCATAAGTGGACCCTGGAAATTTATCATAATACTACATGAAAGAGAATGGCAGTAGGGGGACACTGACAGGAGAGGGAGGAAGCGGGGAGCACATAACATCAATAAGAGTACCTGATCCCAAACCAGGCCAAGTGAAGACCAGTGGGAAGCCCAAACTTCACCTGTATGATGACCACTTATGTACCTAATCCTGAATTGTACTCCACATTCTTTAAGTTTAAAAAAAAAAATTTAAAAGAAGAATATAGCCAAATTCCTCAGCAGGTCATCAAAGGCTTTCTCAACCTAACTCCAATAGACTTTTAAACCTCTTCTAGAGCCACTTTCCCAAATGGCCACTACATTCCAGCCACGCTGGCATGCCTGTTTCTCCCTTCCATCTCCCAAACCTGTGCACATGCTCTTCTTTCTCCACTGAACGCCCTTTGTCTACCAGATTTTGTCCTTGCCATTCCAGGCGCAGCTCAAATAGCATCTGCACTGATATCTCACTCGTCCTCCAAGAAAGAATTAATTTTTCCTTAATCTGTGATCCCCTAGCTTGTTGCACATAATTCCAATTCTGCTGTTCACCAGACTATAATTTTTTTTCTTCATTTTAAAGATGTGGGGTACAACTATAATTTTTTATTTGCACATGTGTCTCTCCCACTAGGTTATATGCCCCTTCAGGACAAGGACCCTATTTTTCTCATTATTATACTCCAGGAGCATTAGTAAATGTTTTGTTGATATTAAATATATTAATCAACAGAAATACAGCACATTTGCTGAACTGAAACTGTGTCAGAGGTATTCAAAGAAGGAGATAATGAGTCTGTGCCAGAGTGGTCAAGACATCCTCACAGAAGATGAGAGACTCTAGTGAGATAGTAAAAAACAGGAGAAAACAGAAAGAGAGAGAGAGAGAGAGAGAGAGAGAGAGAGAGAGAGAGAGAGAGAAATTCTCAACCCTCTCCTTACTGGGAGCATTGTATTTCAAGGATGTCTTCTCCTTAAATAAGACAATCTGCCAACCATCTCCAAAAGGGAAAGTCCAAGGTGGCTTGTGAAAGAATTTCAATAATGTCCACAAGCGGGTAAGAGAAAAGGAATATGGGGGCAGGGAGAGAAGATAGGAAAAGCAATCTCCTGAAATATGACTGTATTAAGTTTTAAAGAGTTGTTATTCCCTAAGGACTTCCACAGCAGAAAAAGGTAGAGCTGGGCTCGGTGGCTAAGCCTGTAATCCCGCGCCTTTGGGAGGCTGAGGTGAGTGGATTGCCTGAGCCCGCGGGTTCGAGACCCGCCTGGGCAGCGAGACTTCATCTCTACAATAAATCAAAAAATCAGTCGGGCATGGTAGCGCATGCCTGTAATTATGGCTACTTGGAAGGCTGAGGCGGAAGGATCGCCGGAGCCCCGCAGGCGAGGCTGCGGTGGCCAGGAGCGGCCACTGCACTCCAG
>NW_006984069.1:0-928 GCF_000164805.1 Carlito syrichta | reverse complement strand
GAGACTTGCCAAAGGCCTTTATCAGTACAAAGAGGTTTTTGACAGATTCTCTTGGGTTTTCAAGACACACAATCATATCATCTGCAAAGAGAGATAACTTGACTTCCTCTTTTCCTATTTGGATACCCCTGATTGCTTTCTCTTCTCTTATTTCTCTAGCCAGGACTTTCAATACTATGTTGAACAGAAGGGGTGAGAGTGGGCATCCTTGTCTTGTTCCAGTTTTCAGGGGAAATGGTTACAATTTTTGTCCTTTTAGGAGTATGCTGGCTGTGAGTTTCTCGTAGATGGCTTTTAATATTTTGATGTATGTTCCCCGTATGCCAAGATGTTCGAGGGTTTTTATTTAGAAGGGGTGCTGGATTTTATCAAAAGCATTTTCTGCATCTAATGATATAATCATATGATTTTTGTTTTGATATCTGTTGATGTATTTAATTACATTTATGGATTTACGAATGTTGAACCAGTCTTGCATCCCAGGAATGAAGCCTACTTGATAATGATGGATGATTTTTGAGATGTATTGTTGAATCCGGTTTCCTAGCATCTTGTTGAGGATTTTAGCATCTATGTTCATCAAAGATATTGGCCTGTTGTTCTCTTTCTTTTTTGGAACTTTACCTGGCTTGGGTATCAATGTGATGTTGTCTTCGAAAAATGATTTGGGGAGAGTTCCATCTTTTTCAATTGACTTGAATACCTTCAGTAGGATTGGTATCAGCTCCTCCTTGAATGTCTTATAGAATTCTGCTGGAATGCCATCTGTTCCAGGGATTTTTTTGTGGGTAGTTTTCTTATTACATAGTTGATTTCCTTGATTGCTATTGGTCTATTTAGGGTGTCAATTTCCTCTTGTTTCTAACTATGTAAGTTGTGTGAGGCCAGAAAGTCCTCCATTTCCTTAAAGTTTTCATGTTTGTTTCCG
>NW_006984068.1:0-948 GCF_000164805.1 Carlito syrichta | reverse complement strand
CTATAACAATATCAACCAACACCACCACAACCACAGGCCGTGCTTAAGGGTTCATGCTTGTAACCTGGCCTTTCAGAGGCCCTGAGCCTACGGGTATGGTACCAACCTGGGATACTGGAAAAGACCTCATCTTGGCCATCAAATTAAATCTAAATATTAGCCAAGCATGGTGGTGCAGATCTGTGGTTCCATCCACTTGGGGGGCCGAAGCGGGAGGATTGCCTGAGCCCGGCAGGTGGAGTCCATGGCATCCATGAGTGTGCCCCTGCAGTCCAGCCTGGGCAGCAGAGAGGGATTCCAACTCCAAATAATTATAATCACCACCACCACCAGGCCTACAATCCAGCCCGAGGAGTCACCCTCAGGGATGGGAGAGGAAAAGGCACTCTCTGGCCTGTCAGTCATAGAAGGTTTCAAAGGTGGCCACTGGGCATGTTGGTCCCACACCTTCAACCCTTGCCCCCACAAGCCTGCCTCCACCCTCCACACTCATTCCTCACAGCAGAGAAAGGTGTGAGCTCATGGAACAGATGGCCCCGAGTTAGGGTGTCCATGGTGCACAGAGCAATCAAAGTGGTTGGACCACACCATAGCCAGTTCAGGTTCCAGTAGTCCACATTGGGCAGAGGGAGGTACCTAGCCTGTCCCTATCACTCCATCATCTCCTACCCAAGGAGACATTTCCCCGGGTAGCTGTGGACACCCATCTTGATGCATGTGGGAGTCCTCTTTTTTGGTGCTGGAGTCTCAGTCGCATGAGCTGGGGCATGGCAGCACGGTCGTGGTTCCCAGGGCCTGGACCTGCAGGGCTCAGGTGGACCTCCCTTCTCAGCCTTCAAGCAGTTGCGATTCTGGGGGCTACCATGCCTGACTCGATTTAGGGGACCTCTTACTGAGACAAGATCTAGCCACATCACCAAGGTTGGTCTCTGAACTCTTGGCTCAGAC
>NW_006984067.1:0-713 GCF_000164805.1 Carlito syrichta | reverse complement strand
TTCCAAAATAGGTAGCCCTAGCTGTACTCACACCTCCCAACTAGGGCGTCCTCACATCCTTGGCCTCCCAAACTGCTGTGATCACAGGCTTTCCATTTGATCAACACCCTGGTCTTGAACTCTGGGCGTGAGACAATTTTCCCACCAAGGTCTGCCCTCACCCAAGGTTTTCTGGGTTTTGCTGGGTGTCGAGTTGTGGGATTGGTATGGTGTCCAGCTTGGTCTCAGCCCTTGGGTTCTGGTCATCTTCCCATCTCAGACTCCCCAATGCCATTGACACAGGCGTGAGTTGCCCAACTGGCCAACACCAGTCAGTTTGAAAGTCATGCCTTCCCTTTCCCTGAGGTGAACCCTGGGAGGAGCAATCAGGTCGACACTGGGTAACAAGGTGGGCAGAGGGGTGCACGTCCCAGTGGAGACACACCCATGTGCCAGGTGCCCCCATGGGATGGGTGACTCCAACTGCCCTCTCTGGGGTCCTGGATCATCTGATGGGAGCAGGATTTGCAGTGGGGTCCCGAGAGGGATGTGGAGGATGGGAGTGCGGGTTCATGCCTGACACCCTTGTGCTTGGGATGCCAGGGCGAGAGGATGACCTGAGCTCCCTTGTTCTAGACCAGACTGGGACACTGGAAGAGATCTCGTCTCAACCATCAAAAATAAATCCAAACATTAGCTGGGCATAGTGGCTCAGGCCTGTGGTTCAATCCATT
>NW_006984066.1:0-668 GCF_000164805.1 Carlito syrichta | reverse complement strand
TGACACAGTCCTGTGGTTCCAGCCACTCAGGGAGATGAAGTGGGAGGATCTTCTGAGCCTGACAGGTGGAGTCTGCAGTGTCTGTGAGTGTGCCCCTGTGTTCTGGCCAGGATGAAAGATCGGGATTCTAACTCCAAATAAAAATAATCACCACCACCACCATCACCACCAACCCTGTCACTCAGAGCGAGGAGTCACTCACAGGGATGGGAGAGGAAAAGGCACTTTCCGGGTTGTCATTCATGGGAGGTTTTAAAGGTGGCCACCGGGCACATCTGTCCTATACCTTTGGCCATGTGCCCCAGAAGGCCTGCCTCTTCCCACCACACACGTGCCCCACAGCATAGGAGCATGTGAGCTCACGGACGAGATGGCCGTAAGTTAGGGTGGTCATCAGCCACAAAGCGATCAAGGCAATCCAGCAATGTCACAGCCAGCCCAGCTTCCAGTATCTGGTCTGCTACCTTTGGGTGGAGGTGGCCGCTTCCTCTCTCGATTACTCAAATGTCCCACACCCACGTGGACATTTCCTTGGGGAGTTGTGGACACCCATAGTGACGCACGTTGGAGGTGTCTTTTTTTTTCGCTGATGTCTCCATCGACTGGGCTGGGGCATGGTCTCACGATCATGACTTCTGGGATCTCGACCTGCTGGGCTCAGGCACTCC
>NW_006984065.1:0-798 GCF_000164805.1 Carlito syrichta | reverse complement strand
ACTGGGGGTAGGTGGTATCTCAATGTGGTTTTGATTTGCACTGCTCTGATGATGAGTGAAGCTGAGCACTTTTTCATGTGTCTGTTTGACAAAGCCTGCAACAATCACTGTGGAGAGGAGAACCTATTCAGTAAATGGTGCTGGGAAAACTAGCTGATCACATGCAGAAGGTTGCAACAGTACCTCTGCCTATCTGCCTATCACCATGCACAAAAATTAACTCTAAATGGATCAAAGACCTAAATGTAAAACCTCAAACTATAAGAATCTTAGAAAACACAGGAGCACTCTTATGGAAATTGGAACTGACAATCAATTCCTGATCAGAACTCTAAATGTACATACCTTAGGAAATAAGATAGACAAGTGAGACCTCATCAAACCAATGAACTTCTCCCAAGCAAAATAAACCATCAAGAGAGAAGTGAGACTGCCCACAGGATGGGAAAAAATATTTACCTACTGTATATCTGACAAAGGCTTAACATCTAGGATCTACAAGGAACTCAAATGCAAATAATAATAATAATAAATGAACAGCCTCATTAAAAAGTGGGGAAGCTGGCTCAGTGGCTCAGCCTGTAATCCCGCACATTTGGGAGGCTGAGGTGAGTGGATTGCCTGAGCCCGCGGGTTCAAGACCCACCTGAGCAACTTGGCGAGACCTCATCTCCACAATAAATCAAAAATTAGCCAGGTGTGGTAGCGTGTGCCTGTAGTTCCAGCTACTTGGAAGGCTGAGGCTGACGGATCACCGGAGTCCCGCAGGTTGAGGCTGCGGTGGCCAGGAGCGGCCAC
>NW_006984064.1:0-605 GCF_000164805.1 Carlito syrichta | reverse complement strand
AAAAAGTCGAGGTAACTGCAAAACAAAAATTGATGTTAGTAGATGTTGGCCCATGAGATTTAAGAAGAAAGTCGTAAAAGTGCAAGGTGGAGTAGGAAGTGCTGATGGAGAAGCTGCAGTGTTATCCAGAAAATCTAGCTAAGATCATTGATGAAAGTGGCACACTAAATAACAGATTTTTCAATGCAGATGAAAAAGCCTTCTATTGGAAGATGCCATCTAAGACTTTTATAGTACAGAGGACTAGTCAATGCCTGGCTTCAAAACTTCACAGGACAGGCTAACTCTAATGTAGCTGATAACTTTAATTTAAATGTAGGCCTCATTTACCATTTTGAAAATCCTAGGGCCCTTAAGAATTATGGAAAATAATTCAGCCTAGTCTATCTATATTAAAAAAAGAGAAAGAGAGAATGAGAGAGAGAGAGAGAGAGAGAAGAGAGAGAGAGAGAAAAGACAAAAACAAAGATATTGTACTTGGCAAAGGTGTCCTTTAGAAATGAAGACAAAGGCATTTCTACACAAACGCTGAGAGAGTTCAACACACTAGACCTTCACGATGATATGCTAAAGAAAGTTCTTCAAATTAAAATGAAAAAACTCTG
>NW_006984063.1:0-1011 GCF_000164805.1 Carlito syrichta | reverse complement strand
GTCAATCCCACCCCACCTCCCCGGCAGTTTCCCACCACTGCCAATCCCTTTTTGTAGCATTATGATAATTGTTCAAGGTCCACTTATGAGTGAGAATATATAGTACTCTGTTCTTTGTTTCTGTGATAGATCACTGAGTATGATCAACTCCAAATCCATTCAACTTGCTGCCAAGTCCATATGTTTGTACTTTTTCATGGCTGCATAATATTCCATTATGTATATGTGCCAAAATTTTTTAATCCAGTCTAGCTTCGATGGGCAGCATGGTTGGTTCCATGTTTTTGTTATTGTGAATACAGCTGCAACAAATATACGTGTGCAGGTATTTTTTTTATAGAATGATTTGAGTTCCTCCGGGTATACTCCCAATAAGGGAATCACTAGGTAATATGGGAGGTCAATTTCTAGCTCTTTCAGAAATTGCCACACTGTCTGCCAAAGAGGTTACACTAGTTTGCATTCCCACCAGCAGTGTAGAAGTGTTCCTTTTTATCCACATCTTCACCAGCATCTGTTGTTGTTTATACTCATGTTTCTAAAGATTGTCTAGTAGTTCAGTCAATGGATAAGCTATAATTTATTTAATTGATTATCTACTAGTGAACACTTAGGTTGTTTTTAGTTTTCTACTACTTTAAATAGTGGTATATTGATTATCTTTATAATTTTGCATATTCTCAAAATATTTTTGTAGGATAATTTCCCAGAAGTAGAATTGTTGAGTCAATTTTTTAAAAGTTGATAGCTTCCTTTATCTGGGTGCACCAATGATAGGGCTTGGCTGCCCCAGTCCTGGATTTATCTCTCTTATCAGTTCACTGAGATTAACTTCATCAGTCTGAGAAGAGGAGAACTGAGTGGCCAAACATGGATCAAATGTTTATTCCCACCTACTCCATTATAAGTAGGAAACAATGGGACTACACAGTTCTAACATGACTGCATTTCCCAGAGAAGGGGAAGTTGGGATCTACTATCATCTCTCTACTTCTTGCTATTTATAAATTG
>NW_006984062.1:0-937 GCF_000164805.1 Carlito syrichta | reverse complement strand
TTGAGAGTGGGGGGATGTCCTGTGTGCATCTGGACCTGTTCAGGTGAAAGGCATATGCTACCTTTTGTGTAACCATTGCAGCAGAAGTTTCCATGATGAAGACTTTGTGGAGTTTGGGGATAAAAGCCCTGGAATTACACCCATTAAACGGCTTCTACACTAGGCAGAGTTCAGTCTTTTTCTTTCTCCCCTTTTCTCTTTCTTTCTCTGTATTAATCCAGAATAGTCACTGACAATGCCTCACCTTTCAGGGACCCTCTAAATCTCTCTTCAGAAGCTGGCCCCCCCAGCATTTTTACAGATTTATAGGTGAAGAATCGTTTTTCTCATTCTGTTGGCTGTATCCCTGCTCTTATGATGGTTTCTTTTGTTTTGCAGAAGCATATTAATTTGATGAGATTCAACTTGTCGAAATTTCTTCTTAACGCATGAGTATTTAGGGCTCTGAAGAGGAATTATTTTCCATTTCCACTTTCCCTAATGGTGTGTTCTGCATTTTCTAAGATTATTATAATTTGGTGTTTTACTTTTAGGTCTTTGATCTATTTAGAGTTAAAGTGTAAGGTGATAGATAGGGTCCTGTTTCAATCTTGTGCATGTTGTCAGCCTTATCCTACCACCATTTACTGAATACATTCTCCATTGACCAGTGGGTCTTAGAGGTTTTTTCAAAGATGAGTTGGTTGAGGATTTGAGCATTTCATTCTCTGTCCTGATTCATTGGCCTATACACCTATTCTTGTACCAATACCTGGCTGTGTTGATTACTGTAAATATATAGCAAACTTTGAATCTGGAACTGTGATAGCTCCTGTTTTGTTTCTTTTGATAAGATTCTTAGGCTATTCATGGTTGTTTATGGTTTCATATGAATTCTTTATTGTAATCTCCAGGTCTGAGAAGAATGATGTAACTTATTGGTTGTTTCACTGAATCT
>NW_006984061.1:0-851 GCF_000164805.1 Carlito syrichta | reverse complement strand
CATCAAGGTCTGATTTTTCAGGAGTTGTGTCTTTGGTACACTTGAAATTGCCTGAGGTCTTCCTTTGGCTTTTCCTCATTTGTGACAGATCTCTTGTTTTTCACTTTTGTTCTGTTGCTCAGTGTCAGTGGGAGAGGCTCCTTCTAACATTTGCTCAGACCTATATTCTTCCCTGATACAGGCCCTGGATTTGTTCTTTTATGAAATAGGATGGTGGATTGGAAACTTTGCTAATTCTTGTAGTTTCTGATAAACAAATAAAGTGGGATGGGGCACTAGGCGTCATATTCCACTTGCAAATTAAAATGTTCACTTATGGTACGTGTTCCCTGAGACTCACTCCCCACTACCATTCTATATGATGATGCAAAGCAGAAACCAATGCAAAAGCAATTGAACACATACACACACTCTAAAATGAACTGGAATAACAACAAAGTGAAACAAAACAGCATCAAAATGACTCCCAAGAAAACTAAACACACACACTCATGCCTAGCAAAAAGTGAATAGAGAAGAAAGACAGAAAGACTGAAGGAAAAAAAAAGGTCCAGGTTGAACCCTCACACATCCATTGATATTCCCCTTAAACTATAAAAAATGAATATAACAAAGACCCAGAAGAGCAAAAGAACAAAAACCAACAACCACAACAAAATCGAAAGATGAACACTCAATCATTCACATGCACACAAAAACAACAAATGACAAAATAAGAAAGAAACAGAAAAACAAAAAGATAAATTTAAAAAAATTGAGGTGGATCCAGATAAATCCCTCACATACACATTCGTGCACAAAGGAAAAATATTTTTAAAATAGATGAACTAACAAGCAGTCAAAAGTTTTTT
>NW_006984060.1:0-5143 GCF_000164805.1 Carlito syrichta | reverse complement strand
TATCTCAATGTCTGGCCTTCCTCTGTGATAGATTCCCCAATTGTTAGATTTCCTCTGGTATTACTGCCCCAGTGACAGGGTCTCCTACATAATTGGTTAATCAGTGATTAGTCTTCTTTCATTATAGGTTCCCCAGTGACTGGATCCTTGTAGATTTGTGCTGAAGTGACAGACTCTTGTCCACAATAAGTGCCTTAGTTACTAGACCTCCTTTATGATGGGTGCCCCAGTAACGGACCCTCCTTCATAATGTCTTCCCCAATAACAAGTCCTCTTTTGTGATGGTTGTCCCAATGACTGTTCCTCCTCAGTGATGGGTGTCACAGTGACGAGCCCTCATTTTTGAAGGTTTTCCCAGTGACTGGTTCTCTTTAATGGGTGCTCTAGTGACTGGCCCTCCCATGTTTTCGATGGCACAGTAGACTGGTTATCCTCTGTGTGGGTGTCACAGTGAACAGTCCTCCTCAGTGAAGAGTACTCCCATTATTGGCCTAACTCCGCGTTGGGTGCCTCAGAGATTGGCACTCCTTTGTAATGGGTGCCACAGTGACTGCCCCTTGTTTGTGTGCTCCAGTGCCCTGGCTCTCCTCAGTGATGGGTGCTCCAGTGACTAGCCCTTATCTTTGGTCACATTGTCTAATCCTCACATTTAATGGGTGACTCAGTGACTGGCTTTCCGTTGTGATGGGTGCCTCAGTGAATAGACTTCCTATGTGATCAAACCCCAGTGACGGGCTGTCCCTTGTGATGGGTGCCTCAGTGACTCTCCCTTCTATGTGTTTGGTGACTAATTGACTGACCCTCCTTTATGATCCATTCTCCACTGACTTGCTCTCCTCTGTGATGGGTGTCTAAGTGACTGGGTCTTTTCTGTGAAGGGTATCCCTGTGATTAACCTTCCATTATGGGAGCTCTAGTGACTGGCCCTCCTCCAAAACTGCTGCCACAATAACTGACTCTCCTCTGAGATTGGTATCCCAGTGACTAGCCCTCCTCCAACGTGGGCTTCCCAGTGACTCACCCTCCTTTGTGAAAATGTCTGTAGCAACTGACCCTCCTTGGTGCCAGGGCCCCAGTAATTGACCCCTCTCCATAATGGGTGCCTAAGTAAAAAACTCACCTCAATGTTTAGTCCTCTGTTGTGTTGGCCACCACAGAAACTGATCTTCCTCTGTGATAGGTGCCTCAGTAAATATGCAACCTGTTATGGGTGCCCCGTGAATATGCTTTCTTTGTGATGCATACTCTAGTGACTCATCCTTCACTGTTTTGGGTGCCCTAGTGTCTGGCTGTCCTCTGTGGTGGGTGTCACCGTGACTGACTCTCATCTGTGATTATTTACCTAGTGATTGGCTCACCACCATGGTGGGTGCTCCAGTGAATGGTGCTCCCCTGTATTGTCACAATGACTCACCCTTTTGTATGTGGTTGTCCCGGTGACTAGTCCTCTTTTATGAATGCTGCAATGACTGGCCTACCTCTGTAATGGCTGCCACATTGATAGGCCCTCCTCTTTTTCGAGTGTCCCCATAATTTCCCCTCATCTGTGATGGGCGACCTGGTGACTGGACCTCCTCAGTGATGGATGCCACAGAGAATGGTCCTCTTCTGTGATAGCTGTCCTATTGACTGTCTTTTCTTTTTTATGGGGGCCTCAGGGACTGATTTTTCTCTGTGATGGGTATTCAAGTGATGGGTCTCCTCTGTGTTAGTCACTGGCACTTCCCTGTTGTGGGGGCCTCAGTAACTTACCGTCCACTGTAATTCTTGATTTATTGACTGTCCCTCCTTTGAGATCAGTACTTCTTGACTGACTTTCCTCTGCAATTTCCCTAGTGACTGGTCTTCATCTCTGATGGGTACTTCAGTGATTGACCTCCTCTGTAATCTTTTTTTTTCTATACTTTTTTTTTTTGAGTTGGAGTCTCACTCAGTTGCCCAGACTGGAGTGCAGTGGCTGCTTCCAGCCACTGCAGCCTCGACCTGCTGGGCTCTGGCGATCCTTCAGCCTCAGCCTTCCGAGCAGCTGGAATTACAGGCATGCACTACCACGCCTGGCTGATTTTTTTTTATTTATTGTAGAGATGAGGTCTCGCTGCCCAGGCGGGTCTCGAACCCTCGAGCTCAGGCAATCCACTCACCTCAGCCTCCCAAAGACGCGGGATTACAGCCTGAGCCACCAAGCCCGACCCTCTGTAATCTTTTTCCCAGTGTCTGGTCCTCCTCTGTGATGGTTGCTCCAGTTTCTGGGCCTTCTCAAAAATGGGTAACCCAGTTATCTGTCCTCCTCCATAATGGATGCTCCAGTTACTCGCTCTCCTCTCTGCGGAGTGCCCCATTGACTGACTTTTCTCTGTGATAAGGATTCTGGAGACTGGCTCACTTCTGTGATGGATGCCTCTTTGGATAGCCTTTTTCTATGGATGCCTCTATGACTGGCATTCCTCCATAATGGGTGCCACAGTGAGTGGGCCTACTCTGTCATTAGAGCCTCAATGACTGGTTATCCTCTGTAAAGGGTGCCACAGTGACTTTCCCTCTTCTATGATGGATGCCCTAGTAAGTGGGCCTCCTCCAAAATTGGTGCCCCAGTGACAAGACCTCCACTGTAATGAGTGATCCATTTTCTGGACCTCCTCCATAATGGGTAACACAGTGACTTGCCCTTCTCTGTAATGGGTGCCCTAGTTACTGGTCCTTTTCTGTGATTGGTGCCACAGGGACTGATATTCCAACATTTTGGGTGCCACAGTTAATTGTTCTACTCTATGATGAGAGCCTCAGTGTCTAACCCTCCTCTGTTATGTGTGTCCCAGAGACTGTCCTCTGTGGTGATGGAGTTCTCAATGACTACCTAACCTCTCTTATTGGTGCCAAAATGACTGTGCTTCCTTTGTGGTGGGTGCACAACTGACTACTCATCTTCTGTGATGGGTGTCTCAGTTACCAGACCTCCTCTTTGAAGGATGTCCCAGTTATTTCTCCTCTTCTGTAATAAGTTTCTCAGTAATTGGCCCTCCTACTAATGAGTGCTCCAGAATCTGACCCTTCTCTGGAAGAGGTTCCTCACTTACTAACCTTCATCTGTGATGGGTGCTCCAGTGACTGGCTCTTATCTATGATGAGTGCCCCAGTGATTATTCCTCCTTTTGATAGGTGTCACAATGTCTGGGCCTCCTCCACAGTGGGTGCCTGAGTGACTGAGTCTGTGTGATTGGTATCACAATGACTGACCATTTTCTGTAATGAGAGCCACAGTGACTAACACTCTTCTGTGATTGGTCTCCTAGTAAATGGGCCTCTTCCAAAATGGTGTCCCAGTGACTAGCTCTCCTCAGGATGTGTGTCCCAGCGAATACTCCACCACTGTAATCTTTGCCCAAGTGACTAGCTTTCATCTTTCTGAGTGTCCCAATAACTAGCCCTCCTCAGTGATGGTTAATTCCATGAATGCTCCACTTCTGTAATGGGTACCCAGTGACTGTCCATCATCTGTTATCGGAACCAAAGTGACTACCCTTACTCTGCGGGTGCCTCAGGGATTAACACACTTCTGTTATGGCTGCCCTGGTGACTGTGCCTCATGTATGACTGCTGTCCCAGTATACAATTCTTCTCTGTGATGGGTGCCTTAGTGACTGGCTCTCCTCTGAGATTTGTACACCAGTGACTGGGAATCCTTTGTTATAGGGGCTCCACTAACTGGCTATCCTCTCTGATGGGTGTTTCAGTGACTGGTCCTCCACTATTACTGTGGTCCCAGTGACTGGCTTCCTCTGTAATCGATGCACCGGTGACTGGTTCTTCTCTCTGATGGTTTACCAAGTGACAGCCTCTCTTCTGTGATGGTTTCACCAGTGATTAGACTTCTTCTGCAATGTGTGCCACAGTTACTGGCTCTCCTCCATAACTGCCTGAGTGATTGGTGCTCCTTTGCAGTGGAGTCACAGTGACTGGGCATTCTTGATAATGAGTGCACCAATCATCAGCCCACCTCTGTGAGGGTGCCCCAGTGACTGGCCTCATGTAACATGAGGCCCCAGTGACCTGACCTCCTCTCTATTGGGTGCCTTAGTGACTGCCCCTCCTAGGTGTTGGGTGTTTCAGTGGCCAACCCTCCTTCATAATTGGTGCCCCAGTTCTAGCACTCTTCTGTGATATGTGACTCAGTGTCTAGGTCTTCTCTGGGATGAGTTCCCCAGAGACTGGTCCTCTTTTGTTATGTGCTCTAGTGACTAGCCCTACTCTTTGATGGGTTCCCCAGCTACCGGGTCTCATCTCTGATGGGTGCCGGAAGTATTTGTCCTTCTCTTTGACCAATGTCACAGTGGTTGGCCTTCCTTCTAATGGATGCATCAATGACTTCCCTCCTCTAGGATGGGTGTCTCAGTAACTAGCTCTTCTCTGGGTTTGAGCCTAGTGACTAGATCTCTGTGATGGGTGCTCAAGTTATTAGCCCTCTTCTGTGTGAATGTTACCAGTGACAGGGCCTCATTCTAATCAGTGCTCCATTTACTGCCCTTGTCTTTGAAGGATGCTTCAGTTACTTCACAATCACTGTTATGGGAGCTCCAGTGAATGTGCATCCTTTTTGATGAGTGCTCCAGTGGATTGCCCCTCATCTTTGATGACTACCTCATCTTTGATGACTCCTCATCTGTGATGTACACCTCAGTGACTGGCTTTCCTTGATTATGGGTGTCCCAATGTCTAACTCTCCTTTGTTTTGGTTATGAAGAACTCACTCTGCTCTCCAATGGATATCCCAGTGTGTAGCCTTCTGCAGTGGGTTCCCTAGTTACTGGTCCACCTGCAAAATATGTGTCCCAGCCGGGTTTGGTGGCTCAGCCTGTAATCCCGCGCCTTTGGGAGGCTGAGGTGAGTGGATTGCCTGAGCCCGCGGGTTCGAGACCCGCCTGGGCAGCAAGACCTCATCTCTACAATAAATCAAAAAATCAGCTGGGCATGGTAGCGCATGCCTGTAATTCCAGCTACTCGGAAGGCTGAGGCGGAAGGATCGCCAGAGCCCAGCAGGAAGCGGCCACTGCACTCCAGTCTGGGCAACAGAGTGAGACTTCAACTCAAAAAAAAAAATGTGTCCCAGTGACACTCCTCTTTGATGAGCACACTGATGACTGGCTGT
>NW_006984059.1:0-563 GCF_000164805.1 Carlito syrichta | reverse complement strand
CCTAGCCTCCGCACCCCTTTCTTTCAGGGCCTCAACATGATGCCCACTACCTTCTGATGACCTGGGACCCCAGAGAGGGTGGCTGGAGTTGACAGTGGGCCCTACCCCTGGGGAGTGCCTGGCACAGGGGCATGTCTCAGTCAGGCCACACACCCCTCCACCTGCCTTTTTCTCCAGGGTGGACACACTCGCTCCTCCCAGGGGCAGCCTCGGGGAATGGGAAGGCATTACTCTCAAACATTTGGCACTCGTGGTGGCTGAGACGGGAAGACGGCTGGAGCCTGGGAGTTTGAGACCAGGCTGGACACCATAGCAAGCCCCTACTATGACCCCAAGCAAAACCCAGAAAACGTTGGGTGAGGGCAGGCCTCTGCAGGAGGGTCTCGTCTGGCCCAGAATTCAAGACCAGGCAGGAAGACCAGGATGTCAACCAAATGGAGAGCCTGTGATTACAGCATTTTGGGAGGCCCAACAGAGAGGATGGCCTGACTTGGGCAGTTTGAGAGCAGCCTGGGCAACCTAGTGAGGAAAGAAAGAAAGAAAGGAAGAAAGAAAGAAAGAAA
>NW_006984058.1:0-969 GCF_000164805.1 Carlito syrichta | reverse complement strand
GTTAAGTCTGCTGGCTAGCCAGCTAGCTACTTCTGTAAGTCAGCTAGTTAAGTCAACTGGTTAGGCTCCTGAATAGCTAGGTAGCTAAGCAATTAAGTCAGCTGGCTAGCCAGTGGACCAGCTAGTAAAGTCAGCTATTTTTTTCATCTACCGTCTAGCTAGGTAAGTCAGTTGTTGAAGGCAGTTGTCTAGCCAGCTGGGTAGCTAGTTAAAAAGCTGGTTATGTCAGATGGTCAGCCAGCTGGTTCACTAGTTATTTCAGCTAGTTAAGTCAGTTGGCTAGCTAGGTAGCTAGGCAACTACATCAGCTGGCTAGCCAGCTGGCTAGCTAGTTAAGTCAGCTAGTTAAGACAGCTGGCTAGCCAGCTTGGTAGCTAGGTAGCTAGCTAGTTATGTCAGCTGTATAGTCAGCTGGCTAGCTAGTTAAGTCACCTAGTTAAGTCAGCTGAGAAGGCAGTGGCTAGCTAGGTAGCTTGATAGTTAAATTAGCTGGTTAGACAGCTGGCTAGCTAGAAAAGTCACCTAGTTAATTCAGCTGGATTGGCAGCTAGGTAGCTATGTAGCAAGCTAGTTAATTCAACTGGCTAGAAAGCAGGCCAGTGAGTTAAGACAGCTAGTTAATTCAGCTGGTTAGCAAGCTGAGTGGCTATTTAGTGACTTAGTTAAGTCAGTTGGCTAGCCAGCTGGCTAGCTTATTATGTCAGCTAGTTAAATCAGCTGGCTATCTAGGTGGCTAGAGAGGTAGAGAGCTAGTTAAGTCAGCTGGCTAGTGGTCTGGATATCTAGTTAAGTCTGCTAGTTTAGTCACCTGGCTGGTCAGCTGCCTAGCTCATTAATCAATTAGTTAAGTCAGCTGACTAACCAGTTGGCTAGCTATTTAAGTCACCTCTTCAAGTCAGTTGGCTAGCGAGCGTGCTAGCTATTTAAAAGCTAGTTAAGTCAGATGGCTAGATAGCTGACTAGCTAGTT